>NW_020706088.1:0-3357 GCF_002925995.2 Terrapene triunguis
CTCACACCCCAGATGTTACTGGGTGATTTGCAGACAGGAACAAGGCAAGTACTTAACAGACCTTGCATGTCTGGGGCAACGGCCAGGCAGAAATCAGATTGATTCAATACTTTTGCCAGGTGGACCCAAATGTCTTGTAGTGTGGTGTCCTTAATATACACACAGCTGTCGTTAGCTTGAAAAAGTAAGTGTCCTGTCAGGTGTAATCCCAGGAGCACTGACTAAAATTAACTGGGCATACCAGGTAGTTTAATTTCCCAGATGTCTTGGTGAATTACCCAATCCCACATGCATCCTCCCCATGGACCCGGCAGGATTCGGTATGTGAGAGCCCACACCCCCTTTACCGGTCCATATGCTTGGAAGGAGCACTGAGAACGTCTGCACTTCCATCCAGAAAGTTTTCAAGTATGTCTCCATGGCCACAGATCAGATGGTACTCCTGATGTGTCTGTAAGGGCAGTGGGCCAAGCCTGAACATGCTAGATCCCACTGCAATGCCTTCCCAGCCTCAGTGATATTCAATACCATTTCTGTCAGCAACTTCTGGGTCATTGTCTGTATTTGGATGTGTTACAGGGGTAATAGTGTAATGAAGGAAATGGCAGGGGCAATACATGCTGAGGGACTTATCCAAAACCACAGGGTGCAGCCTGTAGAATAAACCCCAAAATCCAATCAATACCACGTTCCCAAGCATGGGTTCCACAAGTTTCTTCCTGCCAATGTATGATTCTTTGTTTCTTCACCAGGGTCAGTTCTTAATGTCTCTTGTAGTCAGGAATTCCTGGACTTTGTGGTTTTAATGAAGCAAGTATTCTTTCTTCTCTAATTCCTGAAACAGTCATGATTCAGCATCATACAGGGGAGAGGTTACTAGCACATCACCCTGTAGTGGTTTTGTGTCTTCTAAAGAAATTCAAAGCAACAGTAGGTCTGTCAGTGGACAAGGGAGAGGTTACTAGCACTTCACCTTGTCTTTTTTTCCTTTTTCCTGCTGTCCAGACGGCACAGCAGAACTAGAAGGAGAAATAGGCTTATCATCAGTCAGAAAGTCCTCCCGAGGTGGAGGGGTCTTTTTGCAGTGAAAAGCATGGGTCCAGGCAGTCAGTCCTTGGCACTTCACAGCGGTGTTGGTGGTTAACAGGACTTGGAAAGGGCCTTTCCAGCATGGAGCCAAAACAGTCTTTCGTTGATGGACTTTACATAGACTCAGTCTCCTGGTTTCAATTAATGGCAGGGGTGCTAGGATCTTTAGGTAGCACTTCTCTACCTGTGAGAAAAAACCTAACACATTTCATTAATGCATTGTCTGTATTTTGCAGATCTTAGTTGCTTGGGCACATTTAAGCCCCCCCCTTTGTCTTGGGGGTCAGCCAAGTTTTGGCTGTGACCTTGGATGAGCCTGCAAGCGGTATCTTCCTCTCAGTTAACTCATTCTGTGCTTTTTCCTCTTCTCTTCTTGGCTTCTCTTAACCTACAAAGGAAACCTTCACTCTTCCAGTAAAATAACTTTATTACAGAGCTTTGGAGCAACAAACCGGGACAAGCACACCCACTTTTGAGGAGTGCACTCGGTACAACCTCAGGTGTCTAATTGCTTTCCTCCCTCCCCAGCCCTCTGGCTAGAAATCTGAGGTAGCCAGAAGGATCCCATGGGCAATATGGGGAGTGGATTAACCTTCCATGTCCTTGTTTCCAAAGACTGTTGGTATGCAATTCTTAACAACAATTTTTGCCATAAAACACAAAAATAATCCCTATTGTGCCAGTAAATGCATGGTACATTGAATGCTGTTCAGCTGGCATCCGTTTTCTCTGATGATCTGAAAAACAAAAAAACAGAGGTCTACCCCTTCTGGGCAGTCAGTCATTGCTTAAAATATTTCCTTGTATTTGTTTCATAGGCAGCCCAGGTTTCAGTGGCTTCTACTTTATTAGTTAGAAACTTGCATTAACACAGATGCTTTCTGGCTTGCTTCCAAATCCAAAGCTATCCACAGCTTAAAGATTCTTACTTAAAAAGGGACACAATTGACTTTCCCAGTCTTTTGTGCTTACAAACACGGGGGTAATAAAGGGGCTAGTGGACTCCTCCACATGCCCTGCCCGTAGCTGGTCATTAACCAAGTGCTGGAGGGCCTCCAGCTTTTCCAGAGAAAGCGGCCACTGTGCAACCCATACAGGCTCGTCAGTGAGCCAACGGAGGGGGAGGGCCGTACGCCTAATCATCAATATGGATGGTGGCAGTTAAAGCGTTAATACATCACGGCCCCACAGGTGGAGATGTACCCCCTCCATCATCCGCCCACGGACTCGGGCCGCGGCGGTGAGAGCGCCGAATCCTAACCACTAGACCACCAGGGATAAGCTGCCCGGGGCGTGCCCTCCACCTGCTGGGGGATGCTTAAAAACTGCCCTGTGCCATACAACTGTTCAGCAAGATAAGCCCCCCCACCCTGTGCTGCTGCCGCAAGCGCCTTTCGCTGGTACTCGCTATCCCACACAACGTATTGCGCGGGAGACAGCACCATGCGACACATGTCTTTCCAATCTTGGGGGAGCAAGGAGTAACTGTTTGACACACCTTCCATGATCCCCAGGAGCTCGTGCAAAACCGAGTAGGGGAGAGCCTCCCAGTCCACTATCTGCCCCCCGTTTCCATTATCCCGCCTAGAGACGGGAAACGCCTCGAGCCCACAGCTGGATTCCTCGCCGGTCAAGAGACCGGCCTCGCGCACTGGCTGCACCGCCACGGCATCAGCGCCCCCCCGCCTGACCGGTAGGCAGGGGGGCGCCGCCACGGGCGGCGGCGCAGGGAGGGTCAGCTGCGGGTAGGAGGGGGGTGGCCCATCACCTGGGGGCAAAGGGGAAACTGGCTTAAGGCCGTCAGGGCCGACCCCCTCCAGCGCCTCCTTGCAACGCTGCCAGAGCAGCAGGTGCTGAACTGGGGCACGGGGTTCACTATACAAGGTGATCCCAATCCGTATCCAATCAAAAAGCTGTAAAGACCCGCAGTCAGGATACCAGGGGCACTGGCGATCTATTTCCCTTAGAAGGTCCTCAATATGAGCGACCGGGACAGCGATGCATGATCGCTGCCGTATAATCTTATGTAACTCTCTTGCGTGCTCCTTCTGGGCACTGGAGAGTCCCCCCCCCATACTCACGAATTAGGGGCGGCAAACAGCCGCGGGCGCGCTCGGCATCTCCAGCCGGTGAGTAGAGGGGTATCACGTCGGGGTCACCAGCTGCAGTGGTGACGACGCAGGAAAGGAAACAGAACGCCAGGTTTGTTGGTAGCCAGAGAGCTTTACAAGCCTCCTGCAAAAAGCCTCAAGCCAAAAGCCTCCCAGG
>NW_020706089.1:0-3603 GCF_002925995.2 Terrapene triunguis
AACACATTCCTACATCCCCCCCTATTTTATTTTATATGCGGTGTTTAGACAAAGCACCTTTGCAGGGTAGCATACACAACGCCACTAGATTGGGTAAACATTAAACAAAGCAGCAAAGCAAAACGCCAAAAATTAAAACTAAGACCCCATACTATAAAAGGGTCTTTATCCACTCTAAGGGTGGCTATAACTAAATGTAATTCCACCAAGGAGAAAAAACATCTTTAGCAAATGGCTTAAGCATAACATTTCAGCATATCAATTTGCTATTACATGCGATTACTATTATTAGTAAGCTTAAAACAACACATTTCTTTCACTGTCTCACACCCCAGATGTTACTGGGTGATTTGCAGACAGGAACAAGGCAGGTACTTAACAGACCTTGCATTTCCGGGGCAACGGCCAGGCAGAAATCAGATTGATTTAATACTTCTGCCAGGTGGACCCAAATGTCTTGTAATGTGGTGTCATTAACATACACACAGCTATCATTAGCTTGAAAAAGTAAGTGTCCTGTCAGGTGTAATCCCAGGAGCACTGACTAAAAATCGATTGGGCATACCAGGAGGTCTAATTTCCCAGATGTCTTGGTGAATTACCCAATCCCACATGCATCCTCCCCATTGACCCGGCAGGATTCGGTATGTGGGAGGCCACACCCCCTCAACCGGTCCATATGCTTGGAAGGAGCACTGAAAACGTCTGCACTTCCACCCAGAAAGTTTTCAAGTATGTCTCCATGCCACAGATCAGATGGTACTCCTGATGTGTCTGTAAGGGCAGTGGGCCAAGCCTGAACATGCTAGATCCCACTGCAATGCCTTCCCAGCCTCAGTGATATTCAATACCATCTCTGTCAGCAACTTCTGGGTCATTGTCTGTATTTGGATGTATTACAGGGGTAATAGTGTAATGAAGGAAATGGCAGGGGCAATGGCAACAAGGTGCCTTTGGTACTTGTCATTTAAAATCCAATTAGGAAGGGCAATACATGCTGAAGGACTTATCCAAAACACAGGGCGCAGCCTGTAGAATAAACCCCAAAATCCAATCAATACCACATTCCCAAGCACGGGTCCCACAAGTTTCTTTCTGCTAGTGTATAATTCTTTGTTTCTTCACCAGGGTCAGTTCTTAATGTCTCTTGTAGTCAGGAATCCCTGGACTTTGTGGTTTCAATGAAGCAAGTGTTCCTTCTTCTCTTTTCCTGAAACAGTCATGATTCAGCATCATACAGGGGAGAGGTTACTAGCACATCACCCTGTAGTGGTTTTGTGTCTTCTCGAAAAATTCAAAGCAACAGTAGGTCTGTCAGTGGACAAGGGAGAGGTTACTAGCACTTCACCTTGTCTTTTTTTCCTTTTTCCTGCTGTCCAGACGGCACAGCAGAACTAGAAGGAGAAATAGGCTTATCATCAGTCAGAAAGTCCTCCCGAGGTGGAGGGATCTTTTTGCAGTGAGAAGCATGGGTCCAGGCAGTCAGTCCTTGGCACCTCACAGCAGTGTTGGTGGTTAACAGGACTTGGAAAGGGCCTTTCCAGCATGGAGCCAAAAGCAGTCTTTCGTTGATGGACTTTACATAGACTCAGTTTCCTTGTTTCAATTAATGGCAGGGGTGCTAGGGTCTTTGAGTAGCACTTCTCTACCTGTGAGAAAAAACCTAACACATTTCATTAATGCATTGTCTGTATTTTGCAGATCTTAGTTGCTTGGGCACATTTAAGCCCCCCCCTTTGTCTTGGGGGTCAGCCAAATTTTGGCTGTGACCTTGGATGAGCCTGCAAGCTGTATCTTCCTCTCAGTTAACTCATTCTATGCTTTTTCCTCTTCTCTTCTTGGCTTCTCTTAACTTACAAAGGAAACCTTCACTCTTCCAGTAAAATAACTTTATTACAGAGCTTTGGAGCAACAAACCGGGACAAGCACACCCACTTTTGAGGAGTTCACTCGGTACAACCTCAGGTGTCTA
Source organism: Terrapene triunguis (assembly GCF_002925995.2). Classification (NCBI taxonomy): domain Eukaryota; kingdom Metazoa; phylum Chordata; order Testudines; family Emydidae; genus Terrapene; species Terrapene triunguis. The sequence goes on from NW_020706089.1 coordinate 1,973, forward strand.
ATTGCTTTCCTCCCTCCCCAGCCCTCTGGCTAGAAATCTGAGGTAGCCAGAAGGATCCCATGGGCAATATGGGGAGTGGGTTAACTTTCCATGTCCTTGTTTCCAAAGACTGTTGGTATGCAATTTTTAACAACAATTTTTGCCATAAAACACAAAAATAATTCCTATTGTGCCAGTAAATGCATGGTACATTGAATGCTGTTTAGCTGGCATCCGTTTTCTCTGATGATCTGAAAAACAAAAGAACAGAGGTCTACCCCTTCTGGGCAGTCAGTCATTGCTTAAAATGTTTCCTTGTATTTGTTTCATAGGCAGCCCAGATTTCAGTGGCTTCTACCTTATTAGTTAGAAGATTGCATTAATACAAATGCTTTCTGGCTTGCTTCCAGATCCAAAGCTATCCACAGCTTAAAAATTCTTACTTAAAAAGGGTCACAATTAACTTTTCCAGTCTTTTGATTGCCTTTTACTTCTAACTCCTGCTTTCAAACACGGAGGTAATAAAGGGGCTAGTGGACTCCTCCACATGCCCTGCCCGTAGCTGGTCATTAACCAAGTGCTGGAGGGCCTCCAGCTTTTCCAGAGGAAGCGGCCACTGTGCAACCCAGACGGGCTCATCAGTGAGCCAACGGAGGGGGAGGGCCGTACGCCTAATCATCAATATGGATGGTGGCAATTAAAGCGTTAATAAATCACAGCCCCACAAATTGAGATGTAGCCCCCTCCATCATCCGCCCACGGACTCGGGCCGCGGCGGTGAGTGCGCCGAATCCTAACCACTAGACCACCAGGGATAAGCTGCCCGGGGCGTGCCCTCCACCTGCTGGGGGATGCTCAAAAACTGCCCTGTGCCATACAACTGCTCAGCAAGATAAGCCCCCCCACCTTGTGCTGCTGCCGCAAGCGCCTCTCGCTGGTACTTGCTGTCCCACACAACATATTGCGCGGGGGACAGCACCATGCGACACATGTCTTTCCAATCTTGGGGGAGCAAGGAGCAACTGTTTGACACACCTTTCAAGGTCCCCAGGGTGAAAGTGGACCGCACCCCGGTCTCACGAACCGCCTTGCGGAGCTCGCGCAGAACCGAGTAGGGGAGAGCCTCTCAATCCACTATCTCCCCCCCATTTCCATTATCCCGCCTAGAGACGGGGAACGCCTCGAACCCACGGCTGGATTCCTCGCCGGTCAAGAGACCGGCCTCGCGCACTGGCTGCACCGCCGCGGCGACAGCGCCCTCCCGCCCGACCGGTGGGCAGGGGGGTGCTGCCGTGGGCGGCGGCGCAGGGAGGGTCAGCTGCGGGTAGGAGGGGGGTGGCCCATCACCTGGGGGCACAAGGGAGACCGGCTTGGGGCCGTCGGGGCCGACCCCCTCCAGCGCCTCCTTGCAACGCTGCCAGAGCAGCAGGTGCTGAACTGGGGCACGGGGTTCATTATACAAGGTGATCCCAATCCGTATCCAATCAAAAAGCTGTAAAGACCCGCGGTCCGGATACCAGGGGCACTGGCGGTCTATTTCCCTTAGAAGGTCCTCAATATGAGCGACCGGGACAACGATGCATGATCGCTGCCGTATAATCTTATGTAACTCTCTTGCGTGCTCCTTCTGGGCACTGGAGAGTCCCCCCCCC
>NW_020706090.1:0-3730 GCF_002925995.2 Terrapene triunguis
GTGCTTGGGGAAGCCGAGAAACTGACACTGGGGGGAATTGTGCAAGTGTATACTCCCCACATGGTCCAAGCCCTGCTGGATACTAAGGGTGGTCTCTGGCTTACACAGGCTCGGGTAGCTCGGTATCAGGCTAAACTTTTAGAAAATCCTGAAGTTACCCTACAGACCTGCCCCTCCCTTAACCCAGCCACCATGCTGCCAGAAACAGAGGAGCAGGAACACGACTGTTTGGAGGTCATAGATGCCCAATACTCCAGCCGCCCGGACTTAAAAGATCAACCGCTCCCTAATGCAGACTGTGAGTGGTACACCGATGGCAGTAGTACTGTTACAAACGGACAAAGGAGGGCGGGCTATGCTGTTGTAACTCTCCACGAAACCGTGGAAGCAGAGGGTTTACCTGCTGGGACATCAGCCCAGCTGGCTGAATTGATAGCCTTAACCCGTGCACTTGAACTGTCAAGAGGAAAAAGAGTTAACATTTTTACTGATTCCAGATATGCTTTTGGAGTGCTACACGCTCATGCAGGTCTGTGGAAGCAGAGAGGAATGCTAACAGCCCAAGGCTCTCCGGTCAAGCATGGGCTTCAAATTCTCAGCGGTAGCAGTGGTGCACTGCAAAGCTCATCAAAGGGAAGATCAAGATGTGGCTAGGGGTAATGCCAGGGCAGACAGGGAGGCCAAGCGAGCTGCTACCCTGGAACCACGGGAAGCTGAGGATGCCCATATGCATGCCCTCATCCCATCAGTGGGGGAGCTCCCGGCCCCTCAGTACTCTCACGAAGAGAGGAACCTGGCCGACACACTTGGGCTCCAGGAAAAAGAACAGAACGAGTTAACTGGAAAATATAGCTAGCAAGCTCAGTCCAAAGATAAGATGCTGGCCCCATCCAAGGATATTGTTCACAGCTAAGACTTGGCTGACAACCAAGAAAAGGGGGGCCTGAATGTGCCCAAGCAACTATGAGATCTGCAAAACACTGCCAGGCATTAATGAAAGTAGGTTTCTTTTCTCACAGATAAAAGAAGTGCTAACCAAAGACCCCTAGCAGCCCTGCCATTCACTGAAACAAGGAGACTGAGTCTACGTAAAGTCTATCAATGAAAGACTGCTTTGGCTCCACACTGGAAAGGCCCTTTCTAAGTCCTGTTAACCACCAACACCGCTGTGAAGTGCCAAGGACTGCCTACCTGGACCCATGCTTCTCACTATAAAAAGACCCCTGCACCTTGGGAGAACTCTCCGACTGATGATAAACCTATTTCTCCTTCTAGCTCTGCTGTGCCTTCTGGACAGCAAGGAAAAAAAAGAAGGACAAGGTGAAGTGCTAGTAACCTCTCCCTTGTCCACTGACAGACCTACTGTGCCTTTGGATTTTTCTAAAAGAAGCAAAACCATTACAGGGTAATGTGCTAGTAACCTCTCCCTTGTATGATGCTGAACCACACTGTTTCAGGAAAAGAAAAGAAGGAACACTTGCTTCATTGAAACCACAAAGTCCAGGAATTCCTGACTACAAAAGACATTAAGAACTGACCCTGGTGAAGAAACAAAGAATTATACGCCGGCAGAGAGGCTCTTACCCAGCTTATGAGTAAATATTTTCTAACCTCTGGACTTAGATTCATAGCATCCCAGGTACAGGCTGAATGTCTGATCTGCCAAAAGAATAACCCTCGACCGGGAGTGTCAGTGCCACCAGCCACTCTGGAACCTATCCCAGGCCCGGGACTGGTTTGGCAAATAGATTTTACTGAGTTCCCCCGAACCCAAGGGTTCAGATACCTCCTCGTCTTGGTGGATCGATTCAGCGGATGGCCTGAAGCCTTCCCATGCCGAAACAATACTGCCAAAACGGTGGCTCTTAAATTTGTCAAGGAAATCATTCCCCGCTTTGGACTCCCCCAGTGGATGGAATCTGACAATGGAACACACTTCACATCTCAAGTCGTTCAGAAGATATCGGATGCCCTGCAAATCCCCTGGAAGCTCCACACTCCATGGCGACCGCAGGCCAGTGGGGTAGTGGAGCGTACAAATCAGACACTCAAGCGACATCTCTCAAAGGTCTGCCAGGAGGCTTCCCTACGGTGGCCTGATGCCTTACCCCTTGTTTTGCTCGAGTTCGCGCTCTCCCAAAGGGCAGATTAGGGCTTAGTCCCTTCGAAATTATGTTTGGAAGGGCATGGCCTATGAACGGTACACTGGTTCTGTTACGGGAGTGGGAGGTAGGCTATGGCTTCTTATCTCAGTACATGTGCTCTCTGTCTGCTGTTCTCTGTTCTCTCCACAGGTATACCAAAGATTTGCAGCCTCTCCCGCTGGATGCCCCGATCCACTCCTTGCAGCCAGGTGACTCTGTACTCGTTCGGACCTGGAAGGACGAGCCTTTCCAAGAGAAGTGGAAGGGACCCCACACCGTCCTGCTGGTCTCGCACACAGCAGCAAAGGTTGAGGGACACAAAAACTGGATCCATCACTCTCGTCTAAAAGCAGTGCCCGCTCCTGAACGGTGGACTGTCCAGCCTATGGAAAAGACTGCCAACGACAACCTGGGACTTAAATAAGGTCTGCTGGGAATGCCCTGTGGCCTCTTTGGACAGTCGCAGCGCACTCCCCGTGAGAACTCTGAGCATTGGTTGTGTTTATTTTCACAGGGCCAGCCTAACCTGGTGGCCTGGTCCCTTTTTTTTTTAGTCTGCCTGCTATTGGTAATTGTTATTTTGTGGGTATTTGGGGAATTGTAATTGTTAGACCCCAGGGTCACCTGCCCAAAATGGAATCAGGTCCAGGGTCTGCCACTGTGTTACTCTTTGCCATAGGGGCACTCCTCTCATTGACTCCCGTTTCCCCCCAGGCACATGCGGGATGGAGAGGAATCCCTAAAAACTTAGAAACCAATACATATGAGGCCCTGAAAGTTTGCTTTGCCCAAGAGTTTAACCTCTCTAACTGCTGGGTATGCTCCCAAATCCCGCACTACGCGGCAGGGTTACCTTGGAGGGTAGTCCCCCAAAATTGGTCAGATATCTGTTGGGGATGGTTCAGTAGGGGAAGAAATACCTCGGGTACCCCCTTGTCGCAAAACTGTACCATTGAATCCCAGTATACATTAAGGGACGACCCCTGGAAGCCGCAGGCCAACTCAACACATCTCCCTTCCCCTATTAGGCTGCGGTCAGTGGCCCCCGGGTTGGTGTGCTATCGACAGTTCAAGTCTAGCAATCACACCTGGCCCGCTGGAAATAGCACCTGTCAGTATTATTTATCCCCTGACAGTAACGCTTCCATCCCTGTCTATGTTAACGGCAAATCCGACTCTACCGCCTGGTTCGGAACGCTTAGTGACACTCAAACAAATAGGTGGAGTAGCGGTTATAATGGCTTGATAGGGAATGGCCACTCCTTTTACATTTGCGGTACCTCTGCCTATAAGTGGCTACCGCATCGGTGGTATGGAAGCTGCTATCTAGGATATTTTGCCCCTCCCCTTCGTGTCCTCCCTAAACTGCCCCCTGGCCGCCCCAGACAGCGTAGATCTTTGTATGCCACCCCAGAGCCCATTACGGAAGGAGACAGGTTGGGTATGATCCTCCTCCCATCCTATGGGGTGGGACGGCTGGCTCAATTTTATCGTAGGCTCTCTATGTTTCTCACCAAGTTCGCCAATGAAACCTTGGCCATAGAGAAAAGCCTTAACTCAGAGCTTTACCAGCTCCGGTTGCTGTC
>NW_020706091.1:0-3107 GCF_002925995.2 Terrapene triunguis
GACAGCAACCGGAGCTGGTAAAGCTCTGAGTTAAGGCTTTTCTCTATGGCCAAGGTTTCATTGGCGAACTTGGTGAGAAACATAGAGAGCCTACGATAAAATTGAGCCAGCCGTCCCACCCCATAGGATGGGAGGAGGATCATACCCAACCTGTCTCCTTCCGTAATGGGATCTGGGGTGGCATACAAAGATCTACGCTGTCTGGGGCGGCCAGGGGGCAGTTTAGGGAGGACACGAAGGGGAGGGGCAAAATATCCTAGATAGCAGCTTCCATACCACCGATGCGGTAGCCACTTATAGGCAGAGGTACCGCAAATGTAAAAGGAGTGGCCATTCCCTATCAAGCCATTATAACCGCTACTCCACCTATTTGTTTGAGTGTCACTAAGCGTTCCGAACCAGGCGGTAGAGTCGGATTTGCCGTTAACATAGACAGGGATGGAAGCGTTACTGTCAGGGGATAAATAATACTGACAGGTGCTATTTCCAGCGGGCCAGGTGTGATTGCTAGACTTGAACTGTCGATAGCACACCAACCCGGGGGCCACTGACCGCAGCCTAATAGGGGAAGGGAGATGTGTTGAGTTGGCCTGCGGCTTCCAGGGGTCGTCCCTTAATGTATACTGGGATTCAATGGTACAGTTTTGCGACAAGGGGGTACCCGAGGTATTTCTTCCCCTACTGAACCATCCCCAACAGATATCTGACCAATTTTGGGGGACTACCCTCCAAGGTAACCCTGCCGCGTAGTGCGGGATTTGGGAGCATACCCAGCAGTTAGAGAGGTTAAACTCTTGGGCAAAGCAAACTTTCAGGGCCTCATATGTATTGGTTTCTAAGTTTTTAGGGATTCCTCTCCATCCCGCATGTGCCTGGGGGGAAACGGGAGTCAATGAGAGGAGTGCCCCTATGGCAAAGAGTAACACAGTGGCAGACCCTGGACCTGATTCCATTTTGGGCAGGTGACCCTGGGGTCTAACAATTACAATTCCCCAAATACCCACAAAATAACAATTACCAATAGCAGGCAGACTAAAAAAAAAAGGGACCAGGCCACCAGGTTAGGCTGGCCCTGTGAAAATAAACACAACCAATGCTCAGAGTTCTCACGGGGAGTGCGCTGCGACTGTCCAAAGAGGCCACAGGGCATTCCCAGCAGACCTTATTTAAGTCCCAGGTTGTCGTTGGCAGTCTTTTCCATAGGCTGGACAGTCCACCGTTCAGGAGCGGGCACTGCTTTTAGACGAGAGTGATGGATCCAGTTTTTGTGTCCCTCAACCTTTGCTGCTGTGTGCGAGACCAGCAGGACGGTGTGGGGTCCCTTCCACTTCTCTTGGAAAGGCTCGTCCTTCCAGGTCCGAACGAGTACAGAGTCACCTGGCTGCAAGGAGTGGATCGGGGCATCCAGCGGGAGAGGCTGCAAATCTTTGGTATACCTGTGGAGAGAACAGAGAACAGCAGACAGAGAGCACATGTACTGAGATAAGAAGCCATAGCCTACCTCCCACTCCCGTAACAGAACCAGTGTACCGTTCATAGGCCATGCCCTTCCAAACATAATTTCGAAGGGACTAAGCCCTAATCTGCCCTTTGGGAGAGCGCGAACTCGAGCAAAACAAGGGGTAAGGCATCAGGCCACCGTAGGGAAGCCTCCTGGCAGACCTTTGAGAGATGTCGCTTGAGTGTCTGATTTGTACGCTCCACTACCCCACTGGCCTGCGGTCGCCATGGAGTGTGGAGCTTCCAGGGGATTTGCAGGGCATCCGATATCTTCTGAACGACTTGAGATGTGAAGTGTGTTCCATTGTCAGATTCCATCCACTGGGGGAGTCCAAAGCGGGGAATGATTTCCTTGACAAATTTAAGAGCCACCGTTTTGGCAGTATTGTTTCGGCATGGGAAGGCTTCAGGCCATCCGCTGAATCGATCCACCAAGACGAGGAGGTATCTGAACCCTTGGGTTCGGGGGAACTCAGTAAAATCTATTTGCCAAACCAGTCCCGGGCCTGGGATAGGTTCCAGAGTGGCTGGTGGCACTGACACTCCCGGTCGAGGGTTATTCTTTTGGCAGATCAGACATTCAGCCTGTACCTGGGAGGCCAGGGGTCTAAGTCCAGAGGTTAGAAAATATTTATTCATAAGCTGGGTAAGAGCCTCTCTGCCAGCGTGGGTGGTCTGATGTAGTTTCTGTAGCACTAGCCATATTAGATTCTTTGGTAGGAGGATTTTTCCTTCCATGGAGTGGAGCCATCCCTCCTTTTCCTGGAGCCCAAGTGTGTTGGCCAGGTTCCTCTCTTCGTGAGAGTACTGAGGGGTCGGGAGCTCACCTACTGATGGGATGAGAGCATGCATATAGGCATCCTCAGCTTCCTGTGGTTCCAGGGTAGCAGCTCGCTTGGCCTCTCTATCCGCCCTGGCATTACCCTAGCCACATCTCGATCTTCCCTTTGATGAGCCTTGCAGTGCACCACTGCTACCGCTGAGGGGAGCTGTACCGCTTCTAAAAGCCAGAGAATTTGAAGCCCATGCTTGACCGGAGAGCCTTGGGCTGTCAACATTCCTCTTTGCTTCCACAGACCGGCATGAGCGTGTAGCACTCCAAAAGCATATCTGGAATCAATAAAAATGTTAACTCTTTTCCCTTTTGACAGTTCAAGTGCACGGGTTAAGGCTATCAATTCAGCCAGCTGGGCTGATGTCCCAGCAGGTAAACCCTCTGCTTCCACAGTTTCGTGGAGAGTTACAACAGCATAGCCCGCCCTCCTTTGTCCGTTTGTAACAGTACTACTGCTGTCAGTGTACCACTCACAGTCTGCATTAGGGAGTGGTTGATCTTTTAAGTCCGGGGGGCTGGAGTATTGGGCATCTATGACCTCCAAACAGTCGTGTTCCTGCTCCTCTGTTTCTGGCAGCATGGTGGCTGGGTTAAGGGAGGGGCAGGTCTGTAGGGTAACTTCAGGATTTTCTAAAAGTTTAGCCTGATACCGAGCTACCCGAGCCTGTGTAAGCCAGAGACCACCCTTAGTATCCAGCAGGGCTTGGACCATGTGGGGAGTATACACTTGCACAATTCCCCCCAGTGTCAGTTTCTCGGCTTCCCCAAGCAC
>NW_020706092.1:0-4546 GCF_002925995.2 Terrapene triunguis
GATTCCCTTTGGAGTTGGTTGCCCGACCTGGGAGGACTGGGGGGTGGCCTTGTGCGTCTCCTCCTCACAGGTGTGGTACTGTGCCTGGTCACCCTCCTCCTGATTGCTTCTTTTAAAATGCTCCTCCATAAGCTTTGTGCCCCCCGTTCCCCAAAAGTCCCGACATGCCCTCTCATTTATAACCCCAGCTCCATGGCACTCAATCGTATCTTGTCCACAGAATATGAGAAAACTCAGCCAAAGGCTTGTTGAGTATTCTCAAAGGAGGGAGTTGTTGGTGTCATTAGGCATAACCCTAGGTAACTCGGGAGGGTGGAAGACCACGAGTGTCGATGAAGCCTTCCTGCACTAGGCCTAAATGAACCAAACTCCTTCCATGTTTAAACTCTAATCAACCTCAAAAGCCAGATGTAGAAATTGGAATGTGTAACAATTTATCAGGTGCAGCACCGCTCATATCGGTACCAAGCCTGCATACTTCTGGCTGAAAGGCAAGATAACAAATCAAAGGAAAGGGACAAGATAATAATTCAAGGAGAAGTTACTAACAAGCTGGACTTATAGCCACCAAGATGACTTAACTGCTTAAATGTAATTGCTTGCTACTTGCTTAATGTAAACTATTATAGGAGGAAGGGAGGGTGAAGGGGGTGTGTGAAGGGGGGGTGAAGGGAAAAGCCTGGCTGCAAAAAGAATAAAAAGGGAAAACTGCTTGTCTCAGTGTGCTTGATCTGAGACGTGCCAGTCTCCTTGCACCGCTTTGAGATCTCAAATAAACTTTGATTGCTTCTCCACCCTGGTGTGTTCATTGGCGCGAAGCACACTGGGCAATGAACCCCACTGTTGCTTTCCTCGGGCACTCTGTGCCAGCAACAGTTTTGGCGCCCAACGTGGGGCTCGAGGCTGAAATTTAGCCTTGCCCGGACCCCTCTCGGAGGTCGACGGATTGCGGCGACGACCGACGCCCAGCGCGCACCGGTGACTTCATCGGGGGCCTCGGCGGAGACGCGGTTTGGTCGACCCCGGAGGGCACAACGGTGCAACGCGCTCGTACAGTGGAGAAGTGGCTGCGGGCGACGGTGGGGAACCGGTCCCATGGATAGGGCGATGGTGCGAAACCAGACCCTTGGATAAGGTAGGAACAGTCCAGTGGGGACTTTACCTGTTTTGACCTGGGGACGCCCAGTGTCTCCCTAGGGTATGGGGCAGGGACAGAGTACTCTAGGCAGGGCAAGGTGTACGCCCTTAGAATGCATTCTGGTGAACTGGAAAGTGTTTGAATCGGATCCATTGACTAAAAGTAAACTGAAAAGTTCTGTACAGTAGACTGGCCTCAGTACCAGCTAGAGGACCAGGAAAGGTGGCCACCGGAAGGATCACTTAATTATAATATGATCCTTCAATTACTTCTGTTTTGTCAGCGAACGGGTAAATGGAATGAACATATGTATGTATAGTTGTTTATGTTGCTAAGAGATAGGTCAGATCTTTTGCAGAGGTGTAATTTAACCCTGGCAGGACTGGCAGTGGCTAATGTTAGTCCTTCGAATCCCTCCCCGGTTGTGATGGCAGAGCCGGTGTCCCCTTCGGCTCCAACACCCCCACCCTATAAAGACAAGGTGCCACAGGTCCCAGAGATTGCCCCCTCGGTGGGATTCTATCCATGGATTACTGAGACTCGGATAGCCCGTCCTGAAGCAAACAATCGCCCGGCCACTACTATGCAGGTCTATATGCATGTGCCTTTTAACCCGGTGGACCTAGCAGCCTTTAAGGCACAGGCAGGGGAATTCTCCACGAACCCAAGCAAGTTTATCTCGGTCTTTGAGGGGTGCCTGGCTAGCCATAAGCCTGACTGGGATGATTGTAATGTCCTTATGCGGACCCTGCTGTCTGAGGTGGAGCGTAATCAGGTCGTGTCAAAGGCACGGGAAGAGGCACAGCGTAAACATGAGGGAAACGCAGCACACGTCCCTGCTGCTGCAGACCAGGTCCCTATAGCAGACCCCCGGTGGAATCCTAATGAGCCTCAGGATCAGACCCGCCTCAATACGTATAAAGAACTGCTTTTACATGGGGTACGTCTTCACTACCCGCTGTATCGGCGGGTAGCAATCGATTTATCCAGGATCGATATATCGCGTCTCGTTAAGATGCGATATATCGATCCCCGAACGCGCTCACCGTCGACTCCGGAACTCCACCAGAGCGAGCGGCGGTAGCGCAGTCGACGGGGGAGCCGCAGCCGTCGATCCCGCGCCGTGTGGACCCCAGGTAATTCGATCCAAGATACTTCGACTTCAGCTACGCTATTCGCGTAGCTGAAGTTGCGTATCTTGGATCGATCCCCCCCCCCCCAGTGTAGACCAGCCCATGGTCTCCGACACTTGGCTGTCCGACATAACAATTGGGCAAAGCCGTATGAGCTAGTACAGGAGCCAAAAGAAAGTCCGGTTGCTTTTCTGCAGCGTATTCGGGATACCATCAGGCAAACTACTAATGCCAATCCCGATGATCCGGCCACCGAGGCAATTATAAAGGGTATCTTTACCAGCTGTGCCGCCCCTGATATTAAAAGGAAACTGCAGAAAAAGGAGGATTTGATGGGCATGACCATGGCACAAATTCTGGAAACTGCAAACAGGGCTTACAGCCTTAGGGAGGGAGAAAAGGAAAAGAGGCAAGTGAAAATGATGGTCGCAGCAGTACAGGCCAATGACAGGGGAAAGTTTCAGGAAGCTGGAAGGGGCTGGGGAATGAGAGGCCGTGGACATGGGCGCCCTGGCTCACAGGAAAGGCGTCTGGGTCGCAACCAGTGTGCCATATGCCGGAAGGAGGGACATTGGAAAAATGAGTGCCCCGAAAGGGAAGGTACCCCTATGATGGCAGCGGAGGATCAGGAATAGGGGTGTCAGGGGAGACGGACTATCCTGCCCCTGGAACCCCGAGTAAAAATGCGGGTGGGAGATTCGGACATAGACTTTTTAGTAGACTCTGGAGCAGCACGAACCGCCGTAAACCAACCCCTTCAGCTGCCTGTGGCAGATTCCCTCACTGTGGTGGGTGCCACAGGAAAAGGAACCAAGTGCCCAGTGTATGCCCCAGCAGAACGAGCTTTAGGAAACAGAACTCTACCTCACAAACTGGTTTACCTCCCCGATTGTCCAACGCCTCTACTGGGACGGGACCTGCTTTGTCGCTTAGGTGCCACCCTGCATTTCACCCAAGATGAAATAACCCTCACCTTACCCCTCGAGAATGCGTGGATAATGACCCTTGCAATTGAGCCCTCAGCCATGCAAGCCCCAGAATGGAGCCAGTGGGAGGAGCGGGTATACCCTCTGGTATGGGCGTCCGGGGTCCCAGGAAAAGCAGCCCATCAAACCCCCGTTAATGTTCTGCTCTTGCCAGGAAAAGGTCCGGTGCGAATCAAGCAGTATCCGATCAGAAGGGAAGCCAGAGGGGGACTGCAGGAGACTATAGACCAGTTCCTAAAGTACGGGGTACTTCGAGAATGCCAGTCAGCTTGGAACACTCCTATCTTGCCTGTACGAAAGCCCAATGGCACATATTGGCTGGTCCAGGACCTGAGGGCGGTTAATGAGCGGGTTAAGACTCTGCACCCCCTTGTTCCAAACCCGTATACACTGTTGGCCTCTATAGGGGGGCAGTACACCCATTTTTCGGTCCTAGATTTAAAGGATGCTTTTTTCACGATTCCGGTCGACACCCAATCTCAAGAGATTTTCTCCTTTGAGTGGGAGGACAAGAGAAGGGTTAAAAAGCAGCTTTGCTGGACAGTGTTGGCCCAGGGATTTAAAAATTCCCCCACTCTTTTCGGCCAGGCCCTGGCCAGAGACTTGCAGGAGTGGGACAATGAGGACAAGGTCCTCCTCCTGCAGTATGTAGATGACTTGTTAATTACCGCTGTGGGTCTAACCCCTTGTCTTAAAGCCACTGTGAGCCTCCTGAACTTTGTTGGACTCCGAGGATATCGGGTAGCACAGAGTAAGGCTCAGATCACCTTCCCAGAAGTACAGTACTTAGGATTTCACATAAGGCAGGGGGAGCGTCAGCTTTCAAACGAAAGAAAGGAAGCTATCTGTCAAATTCCTATCCCAAGCAATTGTAAACGGCTCAGGGCGTTTCTGGGCATGGCAGGCTTCTGCAGGATATGGATCCCAGAGTTCGGACTGTGGGCTAAATCCTTGTACGAATGCGTTAAGGGAGTGGATCACGACCCCTTTCACTGGTCCTCAGAAGCCGACAAGGCATTTAAGGTTTTAAAAAGGAAACTGATGGAAGCCCCAGCCCTGGGTCTGCCGGACCTCACTAAGCCGTTCCAACTGTATGTGCATGAAAGGAAAGGGGTGGCCCTGGGAGTGCTTACTCAGTTATTACGCACCTGGAAACGTCCCGTGGCATATTTCTCTAAACAACTGGATCAAGTTGCCAAGGGGTGGCCGGCATGTTTACGGGCGGTCACAGCAACTGCCCTAGTGCTTGGGGAAGCCGAGAAACTGACACTGGGGGGAATTGTGCAAGT
>NW_020706093.1:0-4546 GCF_002925995.2 Terrapene triunguis
ACTTGCACAATTCCCCCCAGTGTCAGTTTCTCGGCTTCCCCAAGCACTAGGGCAGTTGCTGTGACCGCCCGTAAACATGCCGGCCACCCCTTGGCAACTTGATCCAGTTGTTTAGAGAAATATGCCACGGGACGTTTCCAGGTGCGTAATAACTGAGTAAGCACTCCCAGGGCCACCCCTTTCCTTTCATGCACATACAGTTGGAACGGCTTAGTGAGGTCCGGCAGACCCAGGGCTGGGGCTTCCATCAGTTTCCTTTTTAAAACCTTAAATGCCTTGTCGGCTTCTGAGGACCAGTGAAAGGGGTCGTGATCCACTCCCTTAACGCATTCGTACAAGGATTTAGCCCACAGTCCGAACTCTGGGATCCATATCCTGCAGAAGCCTGCCATGCCCAGAAACGCCCTGAGCCGTTTACAATTGCTTGGGATAGGAATTTGACAGATAGCTTCCTTTCTTTCGTTTGAAAGCTGACGCTCCCCCTGCCTTATGTGAAATCCTAAGTACTGTACTTCTGGGAAGGTGATCTGAGCCTTACTCTGTGCTACCCGATATCCTCGGAGTCCAACAAAGTTCAGGAGGCTCACAGTGGCTTTAAGACAAGGGGTTAGACCCACAGCGGTAATTAACAAGTCATCTACATACTGCAGGAGGAGGACCTTGTCCTCATTGTCCCACTCCTGCAAGTCTCTGGCCAGGGCCTGGCCGAAAAGAGTGGGGGAATTTTTAAATCCCTGGGCCAACACTGTCCAGCAAAGCTGCTTTTTAACCCTTCTCTTGTCCTCCCACTCAAAGGAGAAAATCTCTTGAGATTGGGTGTCGACCGGAATCGTGAAAAAAGCATCCTTTAAATCTAGGACCGAAAAATGGGTGTACTGCCCCCCTATAGAGGCCAACAGTGTATACGGGTTTGGAACAAGGGGGTGCAGAGTCTTAACCCGCTCATTAACCGCCCTCAGGTCCTGGACCAGCCAATATGTGCCATTGGGCTTTCGTACAGGCAAGATAGGAGTGTTCCAAGCTGACTGGCATTCTCGAAGTACCCCGTACTTTAGGAACTGGTCTATAGTCTCCTGCAGTCCCCCTCTGGCTTCCCTTCTGATCGGATACTGCTTGATTCGCACCGGACCTTTTCCTGGCAAGAGCAGAACATTAACGGGGGTTTGATGGGCTGCTTTTCCTGGGACCCCGGACGCCCATACCAGAGGGTATACCCGCTCCTCCCACTGGCTCCATTCTGGGGCTTGCATGGCTGAGGGCTCAATTGCAAGGGTCATTATCCACGCATTCTCGAGGGGTAAGGTGAGGGTTATTTCATCTTGGGTGAAATGCAGGGTGGCACCTAAGCGACAAAGCAGGTCCCGTCCCAGTAGAGGCGTTGGACAATCGGGGAGGTAAACCAGTTTGTGAGGTAGAGTTCTGTTTCCTAAAGCTCGTTCTGCTGGGGCATACACTGGGCACTTGGTTCCTTTTCCTGTGGCACCCACCACAGTGAGGGAATCTGCCACAGGCAGCTGAAGGGGTTGGTTTACGGCGGTTCGTGCTGCTCCAGAGTCTACTAAAAAGTCTATGTCCGAATCTCCCACCCGCATTTTTACTCGGGGTTCCAGGGGCAGGATAGTCCGTCTCCCCTGACACCCCTATTCCTGATCCTCCGCTGCCATCATAGGGGTACCTTCCCTTTCGGGGCACTCATTTTTCCAATGTCCCTCCTTCCGGCATATGGCACACTGGTTGCGACCCAGACGCCTTTCCTGTGAGCCAGGGCGCCCATGTCCACGGCCTCTCATTCCCCAGCCCCTTCCAGCTTCCTGAAACTTTCCCCTGTCATTGGCCTGTACTGCTGCGACCATCATTTTCACTTGCCTCTTTTCCTTTTCTCCCTCCCTAAGGCTGTAAGCCCTGTTTGCAGTTTCCAGAATTTGTGCCATGGTCATGCCCATCAAATCCTCCTTTTTCTGCAGTTTCCTTTTAATATCAGGGGCGGCACAGCTGGTAAAGATACCCTTTATAATTGCCTCGGTGGCCGGATCATCGGGATTGGCATTAGTAGTTTGCCTGATGGTATCCCGAATACGCTGCAGAAAAGCAACCGGACTTTCTTTTGGCTCCTGTACTAGCTCATACGGCTTTGCCCAATTGTTATGTCGGACAGCCAAGTGTCGGAGACCATGGGCTGGTCTACACTGGGGGGGGGGGGATCGATCCAAGATACGCAACTTCAGCTACGCGAATAGCGTAGCTGAAGTCGAAGTATCTTGGATCGAATTACCTGGGGTCCACACGGCGCGGGATCGACGGCTGCGGCTCCCCCGTCGACTGCGCTACCGCCGCTCGCTCTGGTGGAGTTCCGGAGTCGACGGTGAGCGCGTTCGGGGATCGATATATCGCATCTTAACGAGACGCGATATATCGATCCTGGATAAATCGATTGCTACCCGCCGATACAGCGGGTAGTGAAGACGTACCCCATGTAAAAGCAGTTCTTTATACGTATTGAGGCGGGTCTGATCCTGAGGCTCATTAGGATTCCACCGGGGGTCTGCTATAGGGACCTGGTCTGCAGCAGCAGGGACGTGTGCTGCGTTTCCCTCATGTTTACGCTGTGCCTCTTCCCGTGCCTTTGACACGACCTGATTACGCTCCACCTCAGACAGCAGGGTCCGCATAAGGACATTACAATCATCCCAGTCAGGCTTATGGCTAGCCAGGCACCCCTCAAAGACCGAGATAAACTTGCTTGGGTTCGTGGAGAATTCCCCTGCCTGTGCCTTAAAGGCTGCTAGGTCCACCGGGTTAAAAGGCACATGCATATAGACCTGCATAGTAGTGGCCGGGCGATTGTTTGCTTCAGGACGGGCTATCCGAGTCTCAGTAATCCATGGATAGAATCCCACCGAGGGGGCAATCTCTGGGACCTGTGGCACCTTGTCTTTATAGGGTGGGGGTGTTGGAGCCGAAGGGGACACCGGCTCTGCCATCACAACCGGGGAGGGATTCGAAGGACTAACATTAGCCACTGCCAGTCCTGCCAGGGTTAAATTACACCTCTGCAAAAGATCTGACCTATCTCTTAGCAACATAAACAACTATACATACATATGTTCATTCCATTTACCCGTTCGCTGACAAAACAGAAGTAATTGAAGGATCATATTATAATTAAGTGATCCTTCCGGTGGCCACCTTTCCTGGTCCTCTAGCTGGTACTGAGGCCAGTCTACTGTACAGAACTTTTCAGTTTACTTTTAGTCAATGGATCCGATTCAAACACTTTCCAGTTCACCAGAATGCATTCTAAGGGCGTACACCTTGCCCTGCCTAGAGTACTCTGTCCCTGCCCCATACCCTAGGGAGACACTGGGCGTCCCCAGGTCAAAACAGGTAAAGTCCCCACTGGACTGTTCCTACCTTATCCAAGGGTCTGGTTTCGCACCATCGCCCTATCCATGGGACCGGTTCCCCACCGTCGCCCGCAGCCACTTCTCCACTGTACGAGCGCGTTGCACCGTTGTGCCCTCCGGGGTCGACCAAACCGCGTCTCCGCCGAGGCCCCCGATGAAGTCACCGGTGCGCGCTGGGCGTCGGTCGTCGCCGCAATCCGTCGACCTCCGAGAGGGGTCCGGGCAAGGCTAAATTTCAGCCTCGAGCCCCACGTTGGGCGCCAAAACTGTTGCTGGCACAGAGTGCCCGAGGAAAGCAACAGTGGGGTTCATTGCCCAGTGTGCTTCGCGCCAATGAACACACCAGGGTGGAGAAGCAATCAAAGTTTATTTGAGATCTCAAAGCGGTGCAAGGAGACTGGCACGTCTCAGATCAAGCACACTGAGACAAGCAGTTTTCCCTTTTTATTCTTTTTGCAGCCAGGCTTTTCCCTTCACCCCCCCTTCACACACCCCCTTCACCCTCCCTTCCTCCTATAATAGTTTACATTAAGCAAGTAGCAAGCAATTACATTTAAGCAGTTAAGTCATCTTGGTGGCTATAAGTCCAGCTTGTTAGTAACTTCTCCTTGAATTATTATCTTGTCCCTTTCCTTTGATTTGTTATCTTGCCTTTCAGCCAGAAGTATGCAGGCTTGGTACCGATATGAGCGGTGCTGCACCTGATAAATTGTTACACATTCCAATTTCTACATCTGGCTTTTGAGGTTGATTAGAGTTTAAACATGGAAGGAGTTTGGTTCATTTAGGCCTAGTGCAGGAAGGCTTCATCGACACTCGTGGTCTTCCACCCTCCCGAGTTACCTAGGGTTATGCCTAATGACACCAACAACTCCCTCCTTTGAGAATACTCAACAAGCCTTTGGCTGAGTTTTCTCATATTCTGTGGACAAGATACGATTGAGTGCCATGGAGCTGGGGTTATAAATGAGAGGGCATGTCGGGACTTTTGGGGAACGGGGGGCACAAAGCTTATGGAGGAGCATTTTAAAAGAAGCAATCAGGAGGAGGGTGACCAGGCACAGTACCACACCTGTGAGGAGGAGACGCACAAGGCCACCCCCCAGTCCTCCCAGGTCGGGCAACCAACTCCAAAGGGAATC
>NW_020706094.1:0-1426 GCF_002925995.2 Terrapene triunguis
CACCAGGGTCACCTGCCCAAAATGGAATCAAGTCCAGGGTCTGCCACTGTGTTACTCTTTGCCATAGGGACACTCCTCTCATTGACTCCCATTTCCCCCCAGGCACATGCGGGATGGAGAAAAATCCCTATCAACTTAGAAACAAATACATATGAGGCCCTGAAGGTTTGCTTTGCCCAAGAGTTTAACCTCTCTAACTGCTGGGTATGCTCCCAAATCCCGCACCACGCGGCAAGGTTACCTTGGAGGGTGGTCCCCCAAAATTGGTCAGATATCTGCTGGGGATGGTTCAGTAGGGGAAAAAATACCTCGGGTAGCCCCTTGTCGCAAAACTGTACCATTGAATCCCAGTATGCATTAAGGGACGACCCCTGGAAGCCGCAGGCCAACTCAACACATCTCCCTTCCCCTATTAGGCTGCGGTCAGTGGCCCCCGGGTTGGTGTGCTATCAACAGTTCAAGTCTAGCAATCACACCTGGCCCGCTGGAAATAGCACCTGTCAGTATTATTTATCCCGACAGTGACGCTTCCATCCCTGTTAACGGCAGATCCGACTCTACCGCCCCGTTCGGAGCGTTTAGTGACACCCAAACAGGTAGGTGGAGTAGCAGTTATAATGGCTTGGTAGGGAATGGCCACTCCTTTTACATTTGCGGTACCTCTGCCTATAAGTGGCTACCGCATCGGTGGTATGGAAGCTGCTATGTAGGATATCTTGCCCCTCCCCTTCGTGTCCTCCCTAAACTGCCCCCTGGCCACCCCAGACAGCATAGATCTTTGTATGCCACCCCAGAGCCCATTACGGAAAGAAACAGGTTGGGTATGATCCTCCTCCCATCCTATGGGGTGGGACGGCTGGCTCAATTTTATCGTAGGCTCTCTATGTTTCTCACCAAGTTCGCCAATGAAACCTTGGCCATAGAGAAAAGCCTTAACTCAGAGCTTTACCAGCTCCGGTTGCTGTCCCTGCAAAACAGACAGGCCCTAGATTATGTTTTAGCCTTCCAGGGCGGGCTGTGTGCCCTTATTGGGAGTGAATGTTGTACTTATGAAAACTCACAGGACATTAACAAGCACGTCCTGTCGGCCGAACAGGCTTTTGAGCAGTGGAAGGCCCAGGAAAGGGAACCCACGGTTTTCGATTCCCTTTGGAGTTGGTTGCCCGACCTGGGAGGACTGGGGGGTGGACTTGTGCGTCTCCTCCTCATAGGTGTGGTACTGTGCCTGGTCACCCTCCTCCTGATCGCTTGTTTTAAAATGCTCCTCTGTAAGCTTTGTGCCCCCCCGTTCCCCAAAAGTCCCGACATGCCCTCTCATTTATAACCCCAGCTCCATGGCACTCAATCGTATCTTGTTCACAGAATATGAGAAAACTCACCCAAAGGCTTGTTGAGTATTCTCAAAGGAGGGAGTTGTTGGTGTCAT
>NW_020706095.1:0-1426 GCF_002925995.2 Terrapene triunguis
ATGACACCAACAACTCCCTCCTTTGAGAATACTCAACAAGCCTTTGGGTGAGTTTTCTCATATTCTGTGAACAAGATACGATTGAGTGCCATGGAGCTGGGGTTATAAATGAGAGGGCATGTCGGGACTTTTGGGGAACGGGGGGGCACAAAGCTTACAGAGGAGCATTTTAAAACAAGCGATCAGGAGGAGGGTGACCAGGCACAGTACCACACCTATGAGGAGGAGACGCACAAGTCCACCCCCCAGTCCTCCCAGGTCGGGCAACCAACTCCAAAGGGAATCGAAAACCGTGGGTTCCCTTTCCTGGGCCTTCCACTGCTCAAAAGCCTGTTCGGCCGACAGGACGTGCTTGTTAATGTCCTGTGAGTTTTCATAAGTACAACATTCACTCCCAATAAGGGCACACAGCCCGCCCTGGAAGGCTAAAACATAATCTAGGGCCTGTCTGTTTTGCAGGGACAGCAACCGGAGCTGGTAAAGCTCTGAGTTAAGGCTTTTCTCTATGGCCAAGGTTTCATTGGCGAACTTGGTGAGAAACATAGAGAGCCTACGATAAAATTGAGCCAGCCGTCCCACCCCATAGGATGGGAGGAGGATCATACCCAACCTGTTTCTTTCCGTAATGGGCTCTGGGGTGGCATACAAAGATCTATGCTGTCTGGGGTGGCCAGGGGGCAGTTTAGGGAGGACACGAAGGGGAGGGGCAAGATATCCTACATAGCAGCTTCCATACCACCGATGCGGTAGCCACTTATAGGCAGAGGTACCGCAAATGTAAAAGGAGTGGCCATTCCCTACCAAGCCATTATAACTGCTACTCCACCTACCTGTTTGGGTGTCACTAAACGCTCCGAACGGGGCGGTAGAGTCGGATCTGCCGTTAACAGGGATGGAAGCGTCACTGTCGGGATAAATAATACTGACAGGTGCTATTTCCAGCGGGCCAGGTGTGATTGCTAGACTTGAACTGTTGATAGCACACCAACCCGGGGGCCACTGACCGCAGCCTAATAGGGGAAGGGAGATGTGTTGAGTTGGCCTGCGGCTTCCAGGGGTCGTCCCTTAATGCATACTGGGATTCAATGGTACAGTTTTGCGACAAGGGGCTACCCGAGGTATTTTTTCCCCTACTGAACCATCCCCAGCAGATATCTGACCAATTTTGGGGGACCACCCTCCAAGGTAACCTTGCCGCGTGGTGCGGGATTTGGGAGCATACCCAGCAGTTAGAGAGGTTAAACTCTTGGGCAAAGCAAACCTTCAGGGCCTCATATGTATTTGTTTCTAAGTTGATAGGGATTTTTCTCCATCCCGCATGTGCCTGGGGGGAAATGGGAGTCAATGAGAGGAGTGTCCCTATGGCAAAGAGTAACACAGTGGCAGACCCTGGACTTGATTCCATTTTGGGCAGGTGACCCTGGTG
>NW_020706096.1:0-1762 GCF_002925995.2 Terrapene triunguis
TCTCAAATAAACTTTGATTGCTTCTCCACCCTGGTGTGTTCATTGGCGCGAAGCACACCGGGCAACGAACCCCGCTGTTGCTTTCCTCGGGCACTCTGTGCCGGCAACAGTCTTGGCGTCCCTGGGTGGGCTCGAGGCTGAAATTTAGCCTTGCCCGGACCCCTCTCAGAGGTCGACGGATTGCGGCGACGCCCAGCGCACACCGGTGACTTCATCGGGGGCCTCGGCGGAGACGCGGTTTGGTCGACACCAGAGGGCACAACGGTGCAACACGCTCGTACAGTGGAGAAGCGGCTGCGGGTGACGGTGGGGAACCGGTCCCGTGGATAGGGCAACGGTGCGAAACCGGACCCTTGGATAAGGTAGGAACAGTCCAGTGGGGACTTTACCTGTTTTGACCTGGGGACGCCCAGTGTCTCCCTAGAGTATGGGGCAGGGACAGAGTACTACAGGCAGGGCATGCTGTACGCCCTTAGAATGCATTCTGGTGAACTGGAAAGTGTTTGAATCGGATCCATTGACTAAAAGTAAACTGAAAAGGTTCTGTACAGTAGACTGGCCTCAGTACCAGCTGGAGAACCAGAAAAGGTGGCCACCGGAAGGATCACTTAATTATAATACAATCCTTCAATTACTTCTGTTTTGTCAGCGAACGGGTAAATGGAATGAACATATGTATGTACAGTTGTTTATGTTGCTAAGAGATAGGTCAGATCTTTTGCAGAGGTGTAATTTAACCCAGACAGGATCAGCAGTAGCTAATGTTAGTCCCTCGAACCCCTCCCCGGTTGTGATGGCGGAGCCGGTGTCCCCTTAGACTCCAACACCCCCACCATATAAAGACAAGGTGCCTCAGGTCCCAGAGATTGCCCCCTTGGTGGGATTCTATCCATTGATTACTGAGACTCGGATAGCCCGTCCTGAAGCAAACAATCGCCCGGCCACTACTATGCAGGTCTATACGCATGTGCCTTTTAACCCGGTGGACCTAGCAGCCTTTGAGGCACAGGCAGGGGAATTCTCCACGAACCCAAGCAAGTTTATCTCGGTTTTTGAAGGGTGCCTGGCTAGCCATAAGCCTGACTGGGATGATTGTAATGTCCTTATACGGACCCTGCTGTCTGAGGTGGAGCGTAATCAGGTCGTGTCAAAGGCACGGGAGGAGGCACAGCGTAGACATGAGGAAAACGCAGCACACATCCCTGCTGCTGCAGACCAGGTCCCTATAGCAGACCCCCCAGTGGAATCCTAATGAGCCTCAGGATCAGACCCGCCTCAATACGTATAAAGAATTGCTTTTACATGGTCTCCGACACTTGGCTGTCCGACATAACAATTGGGCAAAGCCGTATGAGCTAGTACAGGAGCCAAAAGAAAGTCCGGTTGCTTTTCTGCAGCGTATTCGGGATACCATCAGACAAACTACTAATGCCAATCCCGATGATCCGGCCACCGAGGCAATTATAAAGGGCATCTTTACCAGCCGTGCCACCCCTGATATTAAAAGGAAACTGATGGAAGCCCCAGCCCTGGGTCTGCCGGACCTCACTAAGCCATTCCAACTGTATGTGCATGAAAGGAAAGGGGTGGCCCTGGGAGTGCTTACTCAGTTATTAGGCACCTGGAAACATCCCATGGCATATTTCTCTAAACAACTGGATCAAGTTGCCAAGGGGTGGCCGGCATGTTTATGGGCGGTCGCAGCAACTGCCCTCGTGCTTGGGGAAGCCGAGAAACTGACACTGGGGGGAATTGTGCAAGT
>NW_020706097.1:0-2619 GCF_002925995.2 Terrapene triunguis
CTTTGGTTCATTTAGGCCTAGTGCAGGAAGGCTTCATCGACACTCGTGGTCTTCCACCCTCCCGAGTTACCTAGGGTTATGCCTAATGACACCAACAATACCCCCCCCCCTTCCACCTATGCTGGGAGGTAGACTCAGCAGAGGAACTTCTGAACTTTGGGGGGGCTGCATTGACTAAGGGCAGAAACTGTGTGTGGGGGGGTGAATTTGGGTTATTGGACTCAAGAACCAAAGGGAAGGGACATGGTCCAGTCTGCTTGGGGGTGGGTCTTCGGGTTCAGGGTTTGTGTTTATGAACCCTAGTTATGATATTTTCCCAATTTAATGCTGTGTTGTTTACCTCATGTTATTAAAGATTTTTGCTACACCGAGACTCTGTGCTTGCGAGAGGGGAAGTATTGCCTCTCTGAGGCGCCCAGGGGTGTCTGTGTAGTTTTCCCAGGTCACTGGGTGGGGGCTCGAGCTGGTTTTGCATTGTATTGTTGAAAGGGACCCCCTATGTGCTGAACCCGGCCCTGGCTGCTGTCAACTCGGCCTCGCAGAAGGGTTACAGAAGAAAAAGAGAGAGGAGAAAGAAAAGACCAGCTGGACCTGCTAGAGAAGCAGAACCAGAACCCCCTGGCCCCAATGACTTCCATCACTCCAAAAGTCCGCAAATGGGAACACTGGTGTCCTGCATACAGCGAGGATGATGATATTGCTGAATATCTGACTAACTTTGAAAGGCTGTGTGTAATACATGAAATCCCTGATGATAAGAGCTTTCCTACTCTGATTGCAAAATTAACTGGTAAATCTTGAAATGTATTAAATGGAATGCCTATTGAGGATGCTTTAGACCAGGGGTCCCCAACACGGTGCCTGCGGGCGCCATGGCACCTGCTGGGGCATCCATGTGCGCCCATCTACTGGCCTCCGAGAAGTGGCAACGTCAGGAAGTGCTACCACTGAAATGCCCCCTAATTTTGGTGGCGACGCCTCTTGATGACGCTGCTTCACGGCGGCATTTCGGCGGCAACGCCTCTTGACATTGCCGCTTCATGGCGGCATTTCAGCTGCTGCTTGTCCGGCGGCCACGGTCCTTGGCGACTAGTCATCTGGCGCAAGCCCCACGGAAAAGGCTGGGGACCACTGCTTTAGACTATTGTCAGTTTAAAGATACTATTCTGCGAAGTTTTCAGATTACCCCCTAATCATATAGAATTAAATTTAGGAATCTTAAAAGTGTTATTGGGATGAGTAATGGGGAATATGTAAACAAAATGAAAGCTTTGTTGGGAAAATGGGTGAGGGGTAAAGAGGGCAAGTTTTGAAGAAATGCTTGATCTTGTTGCTTAAGAGCATTTCTTAAGCATATGTAAGGCTGAAGTAAAGCAGTGTCTATGGGACAAAGATGTAAAGACTGTGGCTGAGATGGCTTTTTTAGCTGATGGCTCTGAACAGACTCGGGCGTCTATTGAGAGCAGGCCACAGAAAGAGGGGTTTAAAACTGGTGGGAAGGGTAGATCCCATTTTGCCCCTGAGAAGAGAGAAGGGAGTTGGGAGCCTAAACATTCTCTTACCCAAAAACATCCCTCTACTGGTAACTCCTGTCCCAAATCCCCTGTAAAAGCAGAAGAGCCCAAAAGGTGCTATCAGTATAATTCCACTTATCACCTGAGGAATATACGCCCTGTGCTAGGAGGAAGCAGGCATCCAATAGCTCGTTAGTTCTTCTGTCCTCAGCACAGAAACCCCCCAAGCAATCGAAACCTATCATATTGTTTTTGTGCGATTAGCCTCTGCAGAACCAGATATGGAGCATGTTAAGGTTGTCCAAATTAATGGCAGGGAATACTTGAAGCAGAGGGTTACAGGGGCCCAGCTCTCTCTGGTTAAGCAGCGTGTGGTCCCAAAGGCCAGTATGCTACCTGGCCAAATGGCAGAGATTGTGGGGAGTGGGCAGAGTCCTCATGCCACTAGCTAAAATCCATGTGGTGTGGGACGGTTTGGAAAGTTTTTTGACTGGGGGGGCGGGGGTAATGGAACACCTCCTAGTCGACCTGCTCCTTGGTAATGATTTTTTCCATGTAGCTCAGGTTAAAGTATTTGCCTGCAGCAGGAGGGAGTTCTATGCCAGGACCCCTGAGGGAAAGGGTAAGGTCTCAGGAACTGCTGAGAGAATGGGAGAGAGTCTCCTTGATTCTTCTGCAGCAGGGAGAAGCCACATGCTTCCAGGTGGGAGGGTGGTTGAGACCAACTCCTGCACTGCAGCTGGAGGTAACACCACATCAGGAAGGGATGGGAGTGTAATGCCTGCCAGGGAGAGGACTGTCCAGGTTGTTAGCTGCCAGCAGGTCGCAGCTGAACCAGAGATAAAACTGGATCTAGGGGTACGTCTACACTTACTTCCTGGTTCGGCGGCAGGCAATCGATCTTCTGGGATCGATCCCGGAAGTGCTCGCCGTCGACGCCGGTACTCCAGCTCTCCCACGACCCCAGCCCACACTCTCCAGCTCCCTGCCACACAGACCCGCCCCCCCACACCCCATGCCCTGAGTCTTGCACCCCCCCCCCACATCCCAACCCTGAAACAATAAGGTCTGCTGGGAATGCCCTGTGACCTCTTTGGACAGTCGC
>NW_020706098.1:0-2619 GCF_002925995.2 Terrapene triunguis
GCGACTGTCCAAAGAGGTCACAGGGCATTCCCAGCAGACCTTATTGTTTCAGGGTTGGGATGTGGGGGGGGGGTGCAAGACTCAGGGCATGGGGTGTGGGGGGGCGGGTCTGTGTGGCAGGGAGCTGGAGAGTGTGGGCTGGGGTCGTGGGAGAGCTGGAGTACCGGCGTCGACGGCGAGCACTTCCGGGATCGATCCCAGAAGATCGATTGCCTGCCGCCGAACCAGGAAGTAAGTGTAGACGTACCCCTAGATCCAGTTTTATCTCTGGTTCAGCTGCGACCTGCTGGCAGCTAACAACCTGGACAGTCCTCTCCCTGGCAGGCATTACACTCCCATCCCTTCCTGATGTGGTGTTACCTCCAGCTGCAGTGCAGGAGTTGGTCTCAACCACCCTCCCACCTGGAAGCATGTGGCTTCTCCCTGCTGCAGAAGAATCAAGGAGACTCTCTCCCATTCTCTCAGCAGTTCCTGAGACCTTACCCTTTCCCTCAGGGGTCCTGGCATAGAACTCCCTCCTGCTGCAGGCAAATACTTTAACCTGAGCTACATGGAAAAAATCATTACCAAGGAGCAGGTCGACTAGGAGGTGTTCCATTACCCCCGCCCCCCCAGTCAAAAAACTTTCCAAACCGTCCCACACCACATGGATTTTAGCTAGTGGCATGAGGACTCTGCCCACTCCCCACAATCTCTGCCATTTGGCCAGGTAGCATACTGGCCTTTGGGACCACACGCTG
Organism: Terrapene triunguis; assembly: GCF_002925995.2. Taxonomy (NCBI): domain Eukaryota; kingdom Metazoa; phylum Chordata; order Testudines; family Emydidae; genus Terrapene; species Terrapene triunguis. The sequence goes on from NW_020706098.1 coordinate 741, forward strand.
CTTAACCAGAGAGAGCTGGGCCCCTGTAACCCTCTGCTTCAAGTATTCCCTGCCATTAATTTGGACAACCTTAACATGCTCCATATCTGGTTCTGCAGAGGCTAATCGCACAAAAACAATATGATAGGTTTCGATTGCTTGGGGGGTTTCTGTGCTGAGGACAGAAGAACTAACGAGCTATTGGATGCCTGCTTCCTCCTAGCACAGGGCGTATATTCCTCAGGTGATAAGTGGAATTATACTGATAGCACCTTTTGGGCTCTTCTGCTTTTACAGGGGATTTGGGACAGGAGTTACCAGTAGAGGGATGTTTTTGGGTAAGAGAATGTTTAGGCTCCCAACTCCCTTCTCTCTTCTCAGGGGCAAAATGGGATCTACCCTTCCCACCAGTTTTAAACCCCTCTTTCTGTGGCCTGCTCTCAATAGACGCCCGAGTCTGTTCAGAGCCATCAGCTAAAAAAGCCATCTCAGCCACAGTCTTTACATCTTTGTCCCATAGACACTGCTTTACTTCAGCCTTACATATGCTTAAGAAATGCTCTTAAGCAACAAGATCAAGCATTTCTTCAAAACTTGCCCTCTTTACCCCTCACCCATTTTCCCAACAAAGCTTTCATTTTGTTTACATATTCCCCATTACTCATCCCAATAACACTTTTAAGATTCCTAAATTTAATTCTATATGATTAGGGGGTAATCTGAAAACTTCGCAGAATAGTATCTTTAAACTGACAATAGTCTAAAGCAGTGGTCCCCAGCCTTTTCCGTGGGGCTTGCGCCAGATGACTAGTCGCCAAGGACCGTGGCCGCCGGACAAGCAGCAGCTGAAATGCCGCCATGAAGCGGCAATGTCAAGAGGCGTTGCCGCCGAAATGCCGCCGTGAAGCAGCGTCATCAAGAGGCGTCGCCACCAAAATTAGGGGGCATTTCAGTGGTAGCACTTCCTGACGTTGCCACTTCTCGGAGGCCAGTAGATGGGCGCACATGGATGCCCCAGCAGGTGCCATGGCGCCCGCAGGCACCGTGTTGGGGACCCCTGGTCTAAAGCATCCTCAATAGGCATTCCATTTAATACATTTCAAGATTTACCAGTTAATTTTGCAATCAGAGTAGGAAAGCTCTTATCATCAGGGATTTCATGTATTACACACAGCCTTTCAAAGTTAGTCAGATATTCAGCAATATCATCATCCTCGCTGTATGCAGGACACCAGTGTTCCCATTTGCGGACTTTTGGAGTGATGGAAGTCATTGGGGCCAGGGGGTTCTGGTTCTGCTTCTCTAGCAGGTCCAGCTGGTCTTTTCTTTCTCCTCTCTCTTTTTCTTCTGTAACCCTTCTGCGAGGCCGAGTTGACAGCAGCCAGGGCCGGGTTCAGCACATAGGGGGTCCCTTTCAACAATACAATGCAAAACCAGCTCGAGCCCCCACCCAGTGACCTGGGAAAACTACACAGACACCCCTGGGCGCCTCAGAGAGGCAATACTTCCCCTCTCGCAAGCACAGAGTCTCGGTGTAGCAAAAATCTTTAATAACATGAGGTAAACAACACAGCATTAAATTGGGAAAATATCATAACTAGGGTTCATAAACACAAACCCTGAACCCGAAGACCCACCCCCAAGCAGACTGGACCATGTCCCTTCCCTTTGGTTCTTGAGTCCAATAACCCAAATTCACCCCCCCACACACAGTTTCTGCCCTTAGTCAATGCAGCCCCCCCAAAGTTCAGAAGTTCCTCTGCTGAGTCTACCTCCCAGCATAGGTGGAAGGGGGGGGGGTATTGTTGGTGTCATTAGGCATAACCCTAGGTAACTCGGGAGGGTGGAAGACCACGAGTGTCGATGAAGCCTTCCTGCACTAGGCCTAAATGAACCAAAG
>NW_020706099.1:0-1737 GCF_002925995.2 Terrapene triunguis
ACTTGCACAATTCCCCCCAGTGTCAGTTTCTCGGCTTCCCCAAGCACGAGGGCAGTTGCTGCGACCGCCCATAAACATGCCGGCCACCCCTTGGCAACTTGATCCAGTTGTTTAGAGAAATATGCCATGGGATGTTTCCAGGTGCCTAATAACTGAGTAAGCACTCCCAGGGCCACCCCTTTCCTTTCATGCACATACAGTTGGAATGGCTTAGTGAGGTCCGGCAGACCCAGGGCTGGGGCTTCCATCAGTTTCCTTTTAATATCAGGGGTGGCACGGCTGGTAAAGATGCCCTTTATAATTGCCTCGGTGGCCGGATCATCGGGATTGGCATTAGTAGTTTGTCTGATGGTATCCCGAATACGCTGCAGAAAAGCAACCGGACTTTCTTTTGGCTCCTGTACTAGCTCATACGGCTTTGCCCAATTGTTATGTCGGACAGCCAAGTGTCGGAGACCATGTAAAAGCAATTCTTTATACGTATTGAGGCGGGTCTGATCCTGAGGCTCATTAGGATTCCACTGGGGGGTCTGCTATAGGGACCTGGTCTGCAGCAGCAGGGATGTGTGCTGCGTTTTCCTCATGTCTACGCTGTGCCTCCTCCCGTGCCTTTGACACGACCTGATTACGCTCCACCTCAGACAGCAGGGTCCGTATAAGGACATTACAATCATCCCAGTCAGGCTTATGGCTAGCCAGGCACCCTTCAAAAACCGAGATAAACTTGCTTGGGTTCGTGGAGAATTCCCCTGCCTGTGCCTCAAAGGCTGCTAGGTCCACCGGGTTAAAAGGCACATGCGTATAGACCTGCATAGTAGTGGCCGGGCGATTGTTTGCTTCAGGACGGGCTATCCGAGTCTCAGTAATCAATGGATAGAATCCCACCAAGGGGGCAATCTCTGGGACCTGAGGCACCTTGTCTTTATATGGTGGGGGTGTTGGAGTCTAAGGGGACACCGGCTCCGCCATCACAACCGGGGAGGGGTTCGAGGGACTAACATTAGCTACTGCTGATCCTGTCTGGGTTAAATTACACCTCTGCAAAAGATCTGACCTATCTCTTAGCAACATAAACAACTGTACATACATATGTTCATTCCATTTACCCGTTCGCTGACAAAACAGAAGTAATTGAAGGATTGTATTATAATTAAGTGATCCTTCCGGTGGCCACCTTTTCTGGTTCTCCAGCTGGTACTGAGGCCAGTCTACTGTACAGAACCTTTTCAGTTTACTTTTAGTCAATGGATCCGATTCAAACACTTTCCAGTTCACCAGAATGCATTCTAAGGGCGTACAGCATGCCCTGCCTGTAGTACTCTGTCCCTGCCCCATACTCTAGGGAGACACTGGGCGTCCCCAGGTCAAAACAGGTAAAGTCCCCACTGGACTGTTCCTACCTTATCCAAGGGTCCGGTTTCGCACCGTTGCCCTATCCACGGGACCGGTTCCCCACCGTCACCCGCAGCCGCTTCTCCACTGTACGAGCGTGTTGCACCGTTGTGCCCTCTGGTGTCGACCAAACCGCGTCTCCGCCGAGGCCCCCGATGAAGTCACCGGTGTGCGCTGGGCGTCGCCGCAATCCGTCGACCTCTGAGAGGGGTCCGGGCAAGGCTAAATTTCAGCCTCGAGCCCACCCAGGGACGCCAAGACTGTTGCCGGCACAGAGTGCCCGAGGAAAGCAACAGCGGGGTTCGTTGCCCGGTGTGCTTCGCGCCAATGAACACACCAGGGTGG
>NW_020706100.1:0-482 GCF_002925995.2 Terrapene triunguis
CACTTAGAGGAGAGGAAAGTGATCAGGAATAGTCAGCATGGATTCACCAAGGGCAAGTCATGCCTGACTAACCTAATTGCCTTCTATGAGGAGATAACTGGCTCTGTGGATGAGGGGAAAGCAGTGGACATGTTATTCCTTGACTTTAGCAAAGCTTTTGATACGGTCTCCCACAGTATTCTTGCCAGCAAGTTAAAGAAGTATGAGCTGGATGAATGGACTATAAGGTGGATAGAAAGCTGGCTAGATCGTCGGGCTCAAGGGGTAGTGGTCAATGGCTCCATGTCTAGTTGGCAGCCAGTATCAAGCGGAGTGCCCCAAGGGTCGGTCCTGGGGCTGGTTTTGTTCAATATTTTCATTAATGATCTGGAGGATGGCGTGGACTGCACCCTCAGCAAGTTTGCAGATGACACAAAACTGGGAGGAGTGGTAGAGACACTGGAGGGTAGGGATAGGATACAGAGGGACCTAGACAAATTAGA
>NW_020706100.1:582-1196 GCF_002925995.2 Terrapene triunguis
GCAGAGTCCTGCACTTAGGACGGAAGAATTCCATGCACTGCTACAGACTAGGGACTGAATGGCTAGGCAGCAGTTCTGCAGAAAAGGACCTAGGGCAGAGGTTACAGTGGACAAGAAGCTGAATATGAGTCGACAGCGTGCCCTTGTTGCCAAGAAGGCTAACGCCATTTTGGGCTGTATAAGTAGGGGCATTGCCAGCAGATCGAGGGACGTGATCATTCCCCTCTATTCGGCATTGGTGAGGCCTCATCTGGAGTACTGTGTCCAGTTTTGGGCCCCACACTACAAGAAGGATGTGGAAAAATTGGAAAGAGTCCAGCGGAGGGCAACAAAAATGATTAGGGGGCTGGAGCACATGACTTATGAGGAGAGGCTGAGGGAACTGGGATTGTTTAGTCTGTAGAAGAGAAGAATGAGGGGGGATTTGATAGCTGCTTTCAACTACCTGAAAGGGGGGTCCACAGAGGACGGATCTAGACTGTTCTCAGTGGTACCAGAAGACAGAACAAGGAGTAATGGTCTCAAGTTGAAGTGAGGAAGGTTTAGGTTGGATATTAGGAAAAAAAATTTCACTAGGAGGGTGGTGAAGCACTGGAATGGGTTACCTAGGGAGG
>NW_020706101.1:0-5132 GCF_002925995.2 Terrapene triunguis
TTTCACTAGGAGGGTGGTGAAGCACTGGAATGGGTTACCTAGGGAGGTGGTGGAATCTCCTTCCTTAGAGGTTTTTAAGGTCAGGCTTGACAAAGCCCTGGCTGGGATGATTTAGTTGGGGATTGGTCCTGATTTGAGCAGGGGGTTGGACTAGATGACCTCCTGAGGTCCCTTCCAACCCTAATATTCTATGATTCTATGATTCATTGTCTCTGCACTTCTATAAGTGTGATTAACCAGGCTGTGTCCAGGGCCATTCTGTGGACTGAAGCATCCCTTTCACAGTCTACTGGGATTCAGTTTTGAAATGTAACATTTTATGTCCTTGAAATTCCACAATAATTAATTCTGTGCTCCTTCACTGAGCAATTTGAGACAATAACCCTCTGTGTCTTGTCCAGTTTCAGGCCCCTTGACCTCTACTAGCTGCTGTATGTCCACAACTTGACTCTGGGCTCAACGTACTTTCACGGACAGTTCCAAGAGGAAGCATATCCGTGATGAAGTTATGATCAGAGTTCTTGAAAGGGCGCGACAAGCAGATCCAGTACCAGGAGCAGAGAGACTTAAGACTGGAGAAACGGCATGCTGAGAGGCAGGTGGAAAGGCTGAGGCTCACCGCACAGCTGGAGGACAGGTGTTTCAGCATGGGAGCAGGCAGCAATGCAGTTCCTGGAACGGGAATAGTGGCTAAGGAAGGACAACAGAGCACAATAAAGAGAACTGTTCGAGCAACTCACCTCCTTCATGGCTGGAAGAGTACCAGCTCCTGCTGCCTCTCCCAGAATGGTCGGATCCCTCTGCAACGTACCCTCTGTCCAGAAGTAGCTCAGACAACTTCATGTCTGGGTGGCCCATGCAATCAGGCCCCATGAGTGGCTGGGCAGGGCACCTAAAACCTGTGCAGCCTTCCTTCTGAACCCCTCTCCTGTGGATACATCCATCCCCCTCCCCCCGGCACCAAGTGTGTGGAAAACGGGGCAAGAAGGGAAAGAAGAATGTGGGGCCAGGAGACATGCAGCGGGGATGGGAGGGGAGTGAGTTGTGTCTGCACTGTGTTCTGCGCTTGAATTTTTTGTGTTTTGGAAATGTTCTGTTGCTTGGTTTTGGGTGGTGTTTTGTTTTGCTGACCTGTCTGACAGTGGTTGAAGATCTACTGTTTTATAATACGTTTACAAATAAAACATTTTATAACATCAAGGATTTTTACTGCTATTACTGCATCCCATCATATAATCATGATTTGCAATAATAAAACTAAAAATAGGATCAGGAGCAATTATACATGACTAAGCAAACACTTCTCCTCTACACAGTTAGATACAGCAATTCACACTTCAATAACGTCCTTACAAGATCCTATGCCGTGATTCATTGACCGCCCTCCGCCACCCAAATCATTACTCATCATGTCATTCACAAGTACATTGCATGGCAATCAAGCCCCCTAACACCCAAGCGCTGACCCTCCACAATTAATTAACCCTTTTCTCCCCACGAGCACATTCATAGAGGTGCTATTCACGTTCTTCCATTGGGCCATGCAAGTCCATAACGTGGAAGCACAAAGCCTCCCTGACTTCTGTGCCTGGGTGCATCCAGCTCCAGCTGTGGCAGGTGCACTTTCTGGCTGAGGTACCGATCCAGCGGCCTCTCGCTGTCACAGGTCCATTCAGGGGAAAAGGCCCACCTCTGTCTTCACACAGATTGTGAAGAGCACAGCAAGTCACAGTGATGCGGACAGCGTTGAAGACACTGGTATTCAAACGGGGCTGTAGACACCTCCAATGGGATTTCAATCTGCCAAAAGCACATTCAGCAACCAATCTGCACCTGCTGAGAGTGTAATTAAACTGTCTTCTGCCAGAGCCGCTGACGTCAGGGTACAGTTTCATAAGTCAAGGCAAAAGGGGTACACAGGGTCCCCCAGAATGCCGGTGGGGACAGTAACTCCGTTTATGACACTGTCATGTGGTGGGAATAGTGTCCCAGCTGGGCCATGAATGTAGACTGCTGCTCAGTGAAAATCCCTGGCATGGTGGACTTTCCCTGTGCAGCCCCCATTAAATCTCCCTTTGTGGTCCACAAAGTAGTACCCTTTGTGGTTTATATACTCATGTGCTCCTTGAGGAGGGCAAACTATGGGCACATGAGTCCCATCAATGGCCCCGGCACAGTTAGGAAACCCCATTCCCTCAAAGCCAGCAGTTGCCTCCGGAATAGTTTTAATGCCACCCACCTTGTTATAACAGCGGAGGCTAACAGAGGGAGTTTGCCTGGGAGTTCGCCTGGGGAGAGTGCCCTGAGGCGTTCATCTTGCCGGCTTCTCTGAGTAGTTACTGCAACAGCTGAGGAAGCTCTTAGAAGGAAGGAAATACGGATGATGAGCATTCAGCTGTTGTTACCTGCACAGGATGTGCCATGTTTGTCTTTCTTCCACAGGACAGAAGCGACTTTGTCTGTAAAAAGTGCAAGTTGGTCTCCATATTGGAAGAGAAGGTTTGAGGTCTGGAGAAACAAGTATCGACCCTGCGTTGCATAAGAGAAAATGAAGATTTCCTGGACAGATGTCAGGATATGCTTCTATGGGCACAACATTCTGAAGAATCAGAGCAGGCTGCACAGCGGAGACAGAAGGATGGTGAAGAAGTTTGGCAGCATGTGACCTCCAGAAGAAGAAAGAGGAGCGTCCATGTACCAGCAATGCAGATACAGGGGAGCAACCATTTTCATGTTCTCTCCACAGGTACTAATGCGGAGAGTGGACTAGATGATACATCTGAGGGAAGGGAGCAGAAGGAGACTCCACCAATTAGAAGGCATGAGATGCACTGTTTTAGGATGGGGGTTCCACGACCACCGCTCCCAAGAGAAGGAGGCGGGTGGTGGTGGTCGGGGACTCCCTCCTCAGGGGGACTGAGTCATCTATCTGCTGCCCCGACCGGGAAAACCAAGAGATCTGCTGCTTGCCAGGAGCTAGGATTCACGATGTGACGGAGAGACTGCCGAGACTCATCAAGCCCTTGGATCGCTACCCCTTCCTGCTTCTCCACGTGGGCACCAATGATAGTGCCAAGAATGACCTTGAGCGGATCACTGCAGACTACGTGGCTCTGGGAAGAAGGATAAAGGAGTTTGAGGTACAAGTGGTGTTCTTGTCCATCCTCCCTGTGCAGGGAAAAGGCCTGGGTAGAGAATGTTGAATCGTGGAAATCAATGAATGGCTACGCAGGTGGTGTCAGAGAGAAGGTTTTGGATTCTTTGACCATGGGATGGTGTTCCAAGAAGGAGGAGTGCTAGGCAGAGACAGGCTCCACCTAACGAAGAGAGGGAAGAGCATCTTCACAAGCAGGCTGGCTAACCTAGTGAGGAGGGCTTTAAACTAGGTTCACCGGGGAAAGGAGACTAAAGCCCTGAGGTAAGTGGGGAAATGGGATACCGGGAGGAAGCACGAGCAGGAGAGCGCAAGAGGGGAGGACCCCTGTCTCATACTGAGAAAGCGGGACGATCAGCGAGTTATCTTAAGCGCCTATACACAAATGCAAGAAGCCTGAGAAACAAGCAGGGAGAACTGGAAGTCCTGGCACAGTCAAGGAACTATGATGTGATTGGAATAACAGAGACTTGGTGGGATAACTCACATGACTGGAGTACTGTCATGGATGGATATAAACTGTTCAGGAAGGACAGGCAGGGCAGAAAAGCTGGAGGAGTTGCATTGTATGTAAGAGAGCAGTATGACTGCTCAGAGCTCTGGTATGAAACTGCAGAAGTGTGAGCAACAAGGGTAATGTCGTGGTGGGAGTCTGCTATAAATAACCAGACCAGGGGGATGAGGTGGACGAGGCTTTCTTCCGGCAACTAACAGAAGTTACTAGATCACAGGCCCTGGTTCTCATGGAAGACTTCAATCACCCCGATATCTGCTGGGAGAGGAATACAGCGGTGCACAGACAATCCAGAAAGTTTTTGGAAAGTGTAGGGGACAATTTCCTGGTGCAAGTGCTGGAGGAACCAACTAGGGGCAGAGCTCTTCTTGACCTGCTGCTTACAAACTGGGAAGAATTAGGGGAAGCAAAAGTGGATGGGAACCTGGGAGGCAGTGACCATGAGATGGTTGAGTTCAGGATCCTGACACAAGGAAGAAAGGAGAGCAGCAGAATATGGACCCTGGACTTCAGAAAAGCAGACTTTGACTCCCTCAGGGAACTGATGGGCAGGATCCCCTGGGAGAATAACATGAGGGGGAAAGGAGTCCAGGAGAGTTGGCTGTATTTTAAAGAATCCTTATTGAGGTTGCAAGAACAAACCATCCCGATGTTTAGTAAGAATGGTAAATATGGCAGGTGACCAACTTGGCTTAACAGTGAAATCCTTGCTGATCTTAAACACAAAAAAGAAGCTTACAAGAAGTGGAAGATTGGACAAATGACCAGGGAGGAGTATAAAAATATTGTTCAGGCATGCAGGAGTGAAATCAGGAAGGCCAAATCACACTTGGAGTTGCAGCTAGCAAGGGATGTTAAGAGTAACAAGAAGGGTTTCTACAGGTATGTTAGCAATGAGAAGAAAGTCAAGGAACGTGTGGGCCCCTTACTGAATGAGGGAGGCAACCTAATGACAGAGGATGTGGAAAAAGCTAATGTACTCAATGCTTATTTTGCCTCTGTATTCATCAACAAGGTCAGCTCCTAGACTGCTGCACTGGGCAGCACAGCATGCAGAGGAGGTGACCAGCCCTCTTTGGAGAAAGAAGTGGTTCAGGACTATTTAGAAAAGCTGGACGAGCACAAATCCATGGGGCTGGATGTGCTGCATCCGAGGGTGCTAAAGGAGTTGGCGGATGTGATTGCAGAGCCATTAGCCATTATCTTTGAAAACTCATGGCAATCCGGGGAGGTCCCGGATGACTGGAAAAAGGCTAATGTAGTGCCCATCTTTACAAAAAGGAAGAAGGAGGATCCGGGGAACTACAGGCCAGTCAGCCTCACCTCAGTCCCTGGAAAAATCATGGAGCAGGTCCTCAAGGAATCAATTCTGAAGCACTTAGAGGAGAGGAAAGTGATCAGGAACAGTCAGCATGGATTCACCAAGGTCAAGTCATGCCTGACTAACCTAATTGCCTTCTATGA
>NW_020706102.1:0-5480 GCF_002925995.2 Terrapene triunguis
GGTGGCAGCGGACCAAAGCTAAGCTGGTAGATAAGCTTAGAAGTTTTCATGCAGGCCCCTACATTTGAACCCTAAAGTTCAAAGTGGGGATCCAGCCTTGACATGTTGGCAGCGGTGGAGATCGTTTAAACCCAAAAGCCAGTAAGAGATTTTTTTTTTCTCCTTCTAGCTGCTTGGAGAGCAGAGCTGAAGGTAGATGCATATCTTATCTCTCCTTGCCTGAAGGCAGAGGTGTTAAGTTTTTTTTTAACAAGGGGCTTTGTTAAGAGAAGGGTTCAAAGGGAGCAAACTTTGACTAACTGGTAAAGGTAATTTACAGGCTGAATTGTTTTTTTTTCTTTTTACATCCTCGGGAGTAGCTTGTTAGAAAGTCTCTGTTAACTCAGCAGCAGCCAGAGCTAAGTACACATCCCAGTCTCAGTCAACTGCAGAGGGTGTGACCCAGCACAAGAAAACAGGAAAATGACTGCCAAAGAAGTAACTAACAAAATAGAACTGGCCAGACTAGAAGCAGAAGAAAACGAGAGAAAACATCAGAGACTGCTTGAAATTAAAAAACTCGAGGCAGAGCAGCATGAAAGAGAAGAAAAAGCCAAACAGGAGGCCCATGAAAGAGAAGAAAAAGCCAAACAGGAGGCCCATGAAAGAGAGATGGAACTGGAAGCAGCAAGGACTAGGCAGGATGCAGCAGACCATCCTAACAACTCCTCTCCAGGTACCACTTCCCATCCCAGGAAATTCCCCACCTACAAGGCAGGCGATGATACTGAGGCCTTCTTAGAAAATTTTGAAAGGGCCTGCCTTGGATACAACATCCCTCTAACCCAGTACATGGTAGAGCTGAGACCGCAGCTCAGTGGACCCTTAGCAGAGGTGGCGGCTGAAATGCCTAAGGAACACATGAACAGTTATGAACTTTTTAAAAACAAGGCCAGAATCAGAATGGGGCTAACACCTGAGCATGCCCGTCGGCGGTTCAGAGCCCTAAGGTGGAAACCAGATGTGTCATTTACCCGGCATGCCTACCACATTCAAAAAAATTGGGATGCCTGGATATCAGGAGCAAATGTTAAATCTACGGAAGAGTTGCCCTTCCTATTGCAAATGGAGCAGTTTTTAGAGGGTGTTCCTGAGGAAATAGAAAGGTACATCCTAGATGGGAAGCCCAAAACTGTAACCGAGGCGGGGGAGATTGGAGCCAAATGGGTGGAGGTGACAGAAAAGAAAAAAGCTAGTAGCAGTTGGAGCGAATATCAGAAGGGGCAAGCCGAAACAAAACCTTATCACCGGGGACAACCCAAGGCCCCACCCACATCCCAAGGGAAACCCCAGACGCCTTCTCACCCCACCCCACCAGTCTCCACCAACCAACATCGCCCCGGTGATACCTTAGCAGGGCGATGTTTTAAATGTAATGAACTGGGGCATATAAAGGCTCACTGCCCCAAGAACCCCAACCGATTACAGTTCATTACACCCCAGTCACACCAAAGATCCCCAGACCCAGATGCCTCTCTCATACCCTCGGAGCGAAGGGAAACCTTGAGAGTGGGCGGAAAGAAGGTTATCGCTTGGAGGGATACTGGGGCACAAGTGTCAACTATCCACCAATCCCTAGTGGACCCCAAACTCATCAACCCGGAGGCTACAGTGACAATTCAACCCTTCGTGTCACAGTCTGTAACCTTGCCTACAGCCCAGTTGCATGTCCAGTACAAGGGCTGGGCAGGAATGTGGACTTTTGCAGTATATGACAATTATCCCATCCCCATGCTGCTGGGGGAAGACTTGGCCAACCATGTGAAGCTAGCCAAGAGGGTGGGAATAGTCACCCGCAGCCAGGCTAAGCAAGCTTTCACCCCCATCCCTGTTCCTGAGCCGTCCACCAGGGCCCCGTCTGTGTTACCGGAGACCCAAACACAGGTGGTGGAACCGGATCCCCTGCCAACGACTGCAACAGCCGTAGTGGATCCAATCCCAGAGACCCAGCCAAAGCCAGTCCCGGAACCGGAACTGGCAACGCAACCAGCACCAGAACCATTGCCGGCACGGAGTCCAGCGCTTGCAAACCCGTCTACAACTCCAATGCCAGAGGGCACCAGCGAGCCTGAACTGGCGGAAGCAGCAGATAACCCTACCCAAGAGGCTCAGCCAGAGCCTGAGATACCACATAGTGCACCAGCGGACAGCGGTTCACGGTCAGTGGAAACAGCCCCAGCACCTGCATCGCTTCCAGAGGGACCAAGCCCCAGTCCACAGTCCAAGGAGGAACTGATGTCTCCAGCATCAAGGGAACAGTTCCAGGCCGAGCAGGAAGCAGATGACAGCCTTCAGAAAGCTTGGGCGGCGGCGCGGAGCACCCCACCGCCTCTCAGCTCTTCTAACCGATCCCGGTTTGTTGTAGAACAAGGGCTGTTATACAAGGAGACTCTTTCTGGTGGGCACCAGGAAGACTGGCATCCTCAAAAACAGTTGGTAGTTCCCACTAAGTATCGGGTAAAGCTCTTGAGCTTAGCCCATGATCATCCCAGTGGCCATTCTGGGGTGAACAGAACCAAAGACCGGTTGGGGAAGTCCTTCCACTGGGAGGGAATGGGCAAGGACGTTGCTAATTATGTCCGGTCTTGTGAGGTGTGCCAACGAGTGGGAAAGCCCCAAGACCAGGTTAAAGCCCCTCTCCAGCCACTACCCATAATTGAGGTCCCATTTCAGCGAGTAGCTGTGGATATTCTGGGTCCTTTCCCAAAGAAGACACCCAGAGGAAAGCAGTACGTACTGACTTTCATGGATTTTGCTACCCGATGGCCGGAAGCTGTACCCTTAAGCAACACCAAGGCTAAAAGTGTGTGCCAGGCATTAGCGGACATTTTTGCCAGGGTAGGGTGGCCCTCCGACATCCTTACAGATTCGGGAACTAATTTCCTGGCAGGGAACATGAAAAACCTGTGGGAAGCTCATGGGGTGAATCACTTGGTTGCCACCCCTCATCACCATCAAACCAATGGTCTGGTGGAGAGGTTTAATGGAACTTTGGGGGCCATGATACGTAAATTCGTAAATGAACACTCCAATGATTGGGACCTAGTGTTGCAGCAGTTGCTTTTTGCCTACAGGGCTGTTCCACATCCCAGTTTAGGGTTTTCACCATTTGAACTTGTGTATGGCCGTGAGGTTAAGGGGCCATTACAGTTGGTGAAGCAGCAATGGGAGGGGTTTACGCCTTCTCCAGGAACTAACATTCTAGACTTTGTAAGCAACCTACAAAACACCCTCCGACACTCTTTAGCCCTTGCTAAAGAAAACCTAAAGGATGCTCAGGAAGAGCAAAAGGCCTGGTATGATAAACATTCCAGAGAACGGTCTTTCAAAGTAGGAGACCAAGTCATGGTCTTAAAGGCGCTCCAGGCCCATAAAATGGAAGCGTCGTGGGAAGGACCATTCACGGTCCAGGAGCGCCTAGGAGCTGTTAACTATCTCATAGCCTCCCCCACCTCCAACATAAAGCCTAAGGTATACCATGTTAATTCTCTTAAGCCCTTTTATTCCAGAGAATTAAACGTTTGCCAGTTTACAGCCCAGGAAACAGATGACGCGGAGTGGCCTGCAGGTGTCTACTACGAAGGAACAAGGAATGGTGGCGTGGAAGAGGTGAACCTCTCCACGACCCTGGGACGTCTGCAGCGACAGCAGATCAAGGAGCTGTGCACAAGCTTTGCACCGATTTTCTCAGCCACTCCAGGACGGACCGAACGGGCATACCACTCCATTGACACAGGTAATGCTCACCCAATTAGAACCCCACCCTACCGGGAGTCACCTCATGCCCAAACTGCTATACAAAGGGAGATCCAGGACATGCTACAGATGGGTATAATCCGCCCCTCTACCAGTGCATGGGCATCTCCAGTGGTTCTAGTTCCCAAACCAGATGGGGAAATACGCTTTTGCGTGGACTACCGTAAGCTAAATGCTGTAACTCGTCCTGACAACTATCCAATGCCACGCACAGATGAGCTATTGGAGAAATTGGGACATGCCCAATTCATCTCTACTTTAGACTTAAACAAAGGGTACTGGCAAGTACCACTAGATGAACCCGCTAAGGAAAGGTCAGCCTTCGTCACCCAGGCAGGGGTGTACGAATTCAATGTACTCCCTTTCGGGTTGCGAAATGCACCCGCCACCTTCCAAAGACTTGTAGATGGTCTCTTAGCGGGATTGGGAGAATCTGCAGTTGCCTACCTCGATGATGTGGCCATTTTTTCTGATTCATGGACAGAACACCTGGAGCACCTGGAAAAAGTCTTCGAGCGCATCCGACAGGCAGGACTAACTGTTAAGGCTAAAAAGTGTCAAATAGGCCAAAACAGAGTGACGTACCTGGGGCACCAGGTGGGTCAAGGAACTATAAATCCCCTACAGGCCAAAGTGGATGCTATCCAAAAGTGGCCGGTTCCAAAGTCAAAGAAACAGGTCCAATCCTTCTTAGGCTTGGCCGGATATTATAGGCGATTTGTACCACACTACAGCCAAATCGCCGCCCCGCTGACAGACCTAACCAGAAAGAAACAGCCAAATGCAGTTCAGTGGACTGATAAGTGTCAAAAGGCCTTTAACCAGCTTAAGGCAACACTCATGTCTGACCCTGTGCTAAGGGCCCCAGACTTTGACAAACCGTTCCTAGTAACCACAGATGCTTCCGAGCGAGGCGTGGGAGCAGTTTTAATGCAGGAAGGACCGGATCAAGAATTCCATCCTGTCGTGTTTCTCAGCAAGAAACTGTCTGAGAGGGAAAGCCACTGGTCAATCAGCGAAAAGGAATGCTACGCCATTGTGTACGCGCTGGAAAAGCTACGCCCATATGTTTGGGGACGGCGTTTCCAACTACAAACAGACCATGCTGCGCTACAGTGGCTTCATACCGCCAAGGGAAATAACAAAAAACTTCTTCGGTGGAGTTTAGCTCTCCAAGATTTTGATTTTGAAATACAACACATTTCGGGAGCTTCTAACAAAGTGGCTGATGCACTCTCCCGGGAAAGTTTCCCAGAGTTAACTGGTTAACAATTGTTCTTGGAATAAAACATATTGTTAGTTTTTATATAATCAGTAGTATGTCTTATTAACTCTGTTTTCTCCTAGAACTCCAGGAAGAAATCACAGCCAGTGTGGAACCGAACGTCCAACACTATCTGTGATTTGGGGGGCGTGTCATAACTATGAAGGGAAGGGTAACAGCTCTCTGTGTACAGAGACTCCAAATCCTTTTACCTGTAAAGGGTTAAGAAGCTCGGGTAACCTGGCTGACACCTGACCCCAAGGACCAATAAGGAGACAAGATACTTTCAAATCTTGGGGGGGGAAAGGCTTGTGTGTGTGCTCTTTGTTTTAAGGGGTGGTTCGCTCTTGGGACTGAGAGGGACCAGACATCAATCCAGGTTCTCCCCATCTTTCTAAACAAGTCTCTCCTATTTCAAACT
>NW_020706103.1:0-1199 GCF_002925995.2 Terrapene triunguis
TGCATAATGGCAATGTTTTGCCATCAATTCCAGTTGGTCATGCAGTCCATATGAAGGAAACCTATGACAACATGAAACAACTTTTGAGGTGCATAAACTATGACCAACATCAGTGGCAGCTTTGTGGCGATTTGAAGGTTGTTGCTCTCTTGCTTGGTCTGCAGACTGGATACACAAAGTACTGCTGTTTTCTCTGCGAATGGGATAGTCGTGCAAGAGATTCCCACTACATCAAGAAAGATTGGCCACTCCGACAGTCATTGGAGCCTGGGAGGAAAAGTGTTCAGCATCCACCACTTGTTGAATCAAGGAAGATTTTGTTACCACCCTTACACATCAAGCTGGGTCTGATGAAGAACTTTGTCAAGGCCATTGACAAAACACAAGCAGCTTTCAAGTACCTCCGTGGAAAATTTCCAAGGTTAAGTGAAGCTAAGATAAAGGAAGGTGTCTTTGTTGGTCCTCAGATTCGTGAACTTCTTCGAGATGATGCATTTGACCATGCACTGCGTGGCAAGGAAAAGACGGCATGGAAAGCCTTCCAGTTAGTGGCAATAAATTTTCTCGGAAACAACAAGGCAGACAACTACAGGTTGTTGGTGGAAAACCTCCTCAAGGCATACAAAAGCCTTGGTTGCAACATGTCACTAAAGATACATTTTTTGCACTCTCATCTAGATTTTTTCCCACCGAACTGCAGAGCAGTGAGCGACGAGCACGGCGAGCCATTTCACCAGGACATTGCAACAATGGAGAAACGCTATCAGGGCAAATGGAGCCCATCAATGCTTGCAGACTATTGCTGGACAGTGACAAGAGATGCTCCATTTAATGAATACAAGAGACAAGCCAAGAAGCGCCGAGTAGACACTGAATAGGACTAAACTATGTACATAATAGTTTTTTGCCTTTTGTTTCATAATAAATTTTATTTATATAACCCTTTTGCTGATTTTTAAAGTGTTACATAAACAGGACAGGTGAAATATTATCATGTAAAGCAACCATAAACACATGAAAAGACCTAGGTTTACAATTTATGATTAAAACTCTACTATCTACACAATATACATAGACATAAAATGTAAAAACTTAAATATCTTAGAAACAGTAGCCAATCAGTTGTTTTAATTGTCATATTTGAATTCAGCACATCAAAATACATAATAAATAGCACATTTTATCTCTGAAGCAGACGA
>NW_020706104.1:0-1068 GCF_002925995.2 Terrapene triunguis
AGTTTTCAAGATATGCTATTGGGTCAGTATATACGACCCTTGACTTGGGAATGGCGGAGGATAAGTGAGTTATAAAGGGAAGGGATCTCAATTTAAACCAGAAATGACTAAAATACATCTTTGACAGGATCTATGAATAGATCTATGACTGGGTTTGGACTGTACTTGCTTTTTAGGCAAAACAATGAATGATGCAATCTGAAGCTGGTATTGCGTCATACATGATATGAATTGCATCATGTTATTCCTAGAAGTCATGGATGATGCAATCATAACGAAGCTTACATCACTCTGCTGAACAAATTGCCCTATATCAGCTCTAGAAATCATACAGTGTCATGCTCTCTTATTTGTCAGTGTTTGATTTTGCAAAGGGACACATTTCTGTTTAGCCAAAGTGAGCAGAGATGCCTCGTACTTGTGTGAACAGTGCAGATAACTTCTGCTATGTTTGTGGTGAAGTGACTTTTGCATCACAAAAGCGCAGTATAACCACTATGGTTAAGAAAGCCTATCACCTTTATTTTGGCTGCAAAATTGGAGATCAGGACAAGAGGTGGGCCCCACACATATGCTGCAACACTTGTGCAACAAATCTTCGCCAGTGGTTGAACAGGAAAAGGAAATCTATGCCTTTTGCAGTGCCAATGATTTGGAGAGAGCCAACAGATCATACCAGCAATTGTTACTTCTGCATGGTGCCTCCAGTTGGGAAAGGTGTGTCAAAGAAGAAAAAGTGGACTGTGCATTATCCAAACATTCCATCAGCTATACGCCCAGTACCCCACGGAGAAGGACTGCCGGTTCCTGATGCACCAGAATCATTCTCACTTGAGTCAGACGAGGAAGAGGAAGAGGATGAAACTTCTGGTCCTGAACCATCAATGTCACAGGACCCACATTTTCTCCCATCCTCCTCCTCTGAACCACACCTCATAACACAAGGTGAACTGAATGACCTTGTCAGGGATTTGGAACTACCCAAGAGTAAGGCAGAGCTGTTGGGCTCCAGACTACAGCAGTGGAATCTCCTGGCAGGTGATGTTAGGGTTTCCATGTTCCGTGACC
>NW_020706105.1:0-1763 GCF_002925995.2 Terrapene triunguis
GATTCACAGGGCTGGTCAAAACTGGACTCATTTAGAGGAGAAGAATGTGTATGTGACAATGGTATGTTCTATGGCCCAAATCCTGGGCAGGAGCACACAGTTTAAGTACCAGGAATCATTAGCCTGTCCCCGGACCAGGTTTGGAGAAGCTTTGGAGCCACAGCAGAATTGCTTCTGAGGCTGTGATAATTCCTGTGTTCCTAATACTACTCCTGCTGCACTTAGTGGGGGGAAGTCTAAGTGGATCCTCTGGATTCCCATGACCCATGCCTACCCCCTGCTGCCCTGCCCCTAGAGTGTTGCCTTTTTTACAGTACAGCTACCCTGGTATTGCTGTTTGCAGAGCCTTCACAGGTGAGGATAGGACTTGCCACTAACTTGGCCCTACTGCTTAACAAATTCTGACACCAATAATTTCAGCATAGTAAGTGCCTGAAATTGACCTCACCAAGGAAAAGTCTGATTCCTTGGGCAAGTGTATTAACATTTAGTACAAAGTAAGTATGTAAAACAATGGAGGATTATGAAAAAAATCGATATGTGCACATACTCATAAGAGCTATAGGAAGACTGCGATATGGAATTTGCAAGTTTTAAGAATATATGTAACATGGCTGAAATAACAGGCAGTGCTGAAGCAGGACAATGCCTATGTTTAAAATACCAGGATTCAAAGGTTGGATGACACTGAGTTAGCTAAAAAGATATAGCAGTGACCCCTTAGAAAGATATCAATCCAAATATAGGAGGTGCTGGAAATGTCTGAACATTGTTGTAAGTCTCACGATCAGAAAATATTGAAATAAGCCTAGAATTTTGAACATGGATAATTTCTGTTGCCATAAACTGGGATAACATCTATGCAAAGATATTCAGGGGAAGCCAAGTGATTTAACCATTTCTCTTGCCCAGGGTCCATAATAAAGATGATGATCACCTAAGTACAGGAAATATAAAAATGCAACAAAAACACAACTTCCCCCAGGCCCCTATAGGCAATTTCAGGTATATGAAAAAATGCATTGGACACAATGGGCCAAATTCAGCCTAAATTAGTCCAATTTAAGTACATGTAATTTACATTTTCTTCTAATCTCTTCAATGTGTCTATTACAGCAGTTTAAACTCCCACTAGACTTGGGGCTTGTCTACATGGCAAGTTAGTGAAAGCCAAGGTGTGAATCTATAGTGCAATAGCATGCCATGCACTAACTCTCAGTGTGGACCCTCACGTGCACTAAAAGTTCCATAGTGTGTTTTGATATAGTCCCGGAACTTTTAGTGTGCCTTGGCAGGGTCCACTTGGCAAGTTAGTATGGGGCAAACTAGTGTTCTGTAGAGTCACATCCTGGCTTGCCACGCACTTACTCACCGTGTAGACAAGCCCTTACTTAGGGTTGCTCAATCTTAATTATCTAGACTCAGATGCTGTCATAACTATAAAGGGAATGGTAACAGCTCTCTGTGTACAGAGACTCCAAATCCTTTTACCTGTAAAGGGTTAAGAAGCTCGGGTAACCTGGCTGACACCTGACCCAAGGACCAATAAGGAGACAAGATACTTTCAAATCTTGGGGGGGGGAAAGGCTTTTGTGTGTGCTCTTTGTTTTAAAGGGTGGTTCGCTCTTGGGACTGAGAGGGACCAGACATCAATCCAGGTTCTCCCCATCTTTCTAAACAAGTCTCTCCTATTTCAAACTAGTAAGTAAAAAGACAGCAAGGCGTCTTAGATTTACTTTGTTTTCTCAACTTGTAAATGTACC
>NW_020706106.1:0-1503 GCF_002925995.2 Terrapene triunguis
AAGAACTGATAAGTCACAACTGATAAGTTGCATGACAGCTATAGTTTTCACCCTTTCAGCCACTTGTTTTACCTGTTAGTTTCTAAGGTCCTTTCACACATGTTCTCAGAGGGCCATGTGAAAATGCCTTGTTCTGGTCAGCACTGAGAGCACAACACCAATATTTATTTTTTTCCCCAACTACTATGTATTTCTTCCTGAGATGTCACAGTGGGTGATATTGCTGCATTCATCTTTTAAAGGCAACATGTAAGCAACATTTCCTTTAGAAGCAAACAGAGATCTCTAGAAAGAGGAACCTATGGTCAAATTAACAGTCATTCATGCTATTCCATTCTTCAACTTTAATTGTATTGCCTTTTCACAGCCAGAATCTGTGGACATGACAGATGATATAATTAAAATAAAAACAGAATGGGCCAGATCTCAGCAGGTGTAAATTGGTGTAACTCCATTGACTTCAGTGGTGATATGCCAATATACACCAACTGAGGATATGGCCCAATATATCTTCTGTAACCATTTTTCAGGTAAGATGCTAATATTGACCCCTATATTCTACAAAAGCAGGAGAATCTTAATGGCTTTAATGAAAAAGTACATCCTTATGTGAGCATGAACAAAATGGGAAAGGTAAGGAGTGGAGAGAGAGATCTAATAACCATTGGTGCTGATATGGTAAAGGGTGAAAACAAGACCACTGAGGATGGAGCCCTAAGAGGACATAGTGAGAGAGATGCTTCCAAAGGAGACAATAATGAAGAAGTTGGAAGACTTCCAAGAGAATAGAGTGATTATAAATTCTTCCAGGAGCAATCAACCTTGTTGAAGGCAGTGCATAGACTGAGAAGGTTGTGAATGGAGAAGAGATCTTGTGTTCTGTCTAAGAAGATATGGTTGGTTACTGTTGATGGTGCCTTCAGTGGTATGGAGGAGATATAATTGTGCCTCTATAATTACACATCATCTGCTTTCTTCTCTATTTTTTATTATTTAGGAATATTTTCATGAAAAAGAAGATCTTTGTTATCTGCAAAATCATGTTCCTCCTGATTATTGCTGTGTATTCCCCTAGACCTTGATTATTATACTCCCCATTTCTGAAGCAAGCAATTATGGGCCCAGATCCTGTAGTCCTCCCTGTGGCAAAATCCGCTTTGAAGTCAAAGGCTCAGTAAGAATTCAGTAAGGATTTCAGGAGTGAGCTCATAGTGTCACAAGCAATCTAGTGTAATAAACAGCAGGGGCAGATGAAATTTCTGATGAAAAAAGACCCTATAGTCATCTAAACCAAATGACGCTCTACCTATCTAAACCACACATATCAGCATTGTATCAAGAGAATAGAAAGACAAAATGTAGAACATTTTTACAGTTCACATTGTTAATCTAGATATTTGATAATTCTCAGGCACACAAAGCAACCGTTTCACCTCACTTCTCAAGAAAGATTTAAAAGCAGAGTGTTGTCGTACGAAGACTTCACTAGATTTACAAAATGTG
>NW_020706107.1:0-1165 GCF_002925995.2 Terrapene triunguis
GGTGGCAGCGGACCAAAGCTAAGCTGGTAGATAAGCTTAGAAGTTTTTATGCAGGCCCCTACATTTGTACCCTAAGGTTCAAAGTGGGGACCCAGCCTTGACAGATGCACATCCATTTACCACTGTGTAATTTATATCCTCCCCTTCCATGTCACATAAGAAGTGATTGAAAAATTATCCTGTGGCTATAGTGAAACATATGATTGAGTCAAATCAGAATTACTATAGACACATTTTGTGAAAAAAAATACGCATACTCCTTTTCTTTGCTATTCATTTACTAATGCCTTGGGTATTGGCCCATCCAGACTATAGGCTAATACATAATTGATATTATTGCTTTCAAGTATTGCTGTTTATTGAACACCTTCGTAACTACTCTAGTCTTAATCCTAAGAAATGCGCTAATTGTAATAAAGCAGATTGAATTTGAGAAGCATCTAAGATTTAGTCATTTCAAGTTAATTAAATGTTTAGACTTGATGAAGATATCTATCTAGAGGACACATTTTTCGTTTTTCAGGATGCTGAATTTGTGGGAAGCCACAAGAATTTATACTGGAATCTTGTATCTGTTAGAGAAACCTACTATGGAAAAGTGAAAAATATCTAAGAAACAAGTGGAAAGGCTTCAATTGAAATTTACCCTGGCTAAGTCTAACCACAGGAAAGGGAAACAGAGAGCAATGAGGTTAAGTAGGAATATAAAGATTAGTACAAGCAATAAGCAGAAGGCTTTAAAAAAATAAAAAATATAAGCAATATGGTAAGGAGGAGCAAGACCTATAAGGTATGGAAGAAGCAAATATGGAACAACAAAACACAATACTGAATGTTGAACTGCAGAGAATGCTTCAGTCAATGATCAAAAGTTTTCCACTTGCCCATTATACAGTAACATTAACAGACAGAGGACACAAGGACTGAAGGAAGGAGTTGGAAAACGCTGTCAGCAGATGAGAAAATGTTGTATTTGTTGCTCTTTTGCTTACACAAGGAAAAAAAGAAGAAAAAGAGAGTGCAACAAGCATAAGGCAATAGTTATATTAGGGAAGGAATTAGGCAGTATGCATGTTAGCATGGAAATACTACAGCAGTTAAAAAAAAAAAAAAAAAAGACCAGGCACTGATCAGTTTTAAATAATTGTTTAGAAGTTTGGTACTT
>NW_020706108.1:0-2797 GCF_002925995.2 Terrapene triunguis
GATTCACAGGGCTGGTCAAAACTGGACTCATTTAGAGGAGAAGAATGCGTATGTGACAATGGTATGTTCTATGGCCCAAATCCTGGGAAGGAGCACACAGTTTAAGTACCAGGAATCATTAGCCTGTCCCCGGACCAGGTTTGGAGAAGCTTTGGAGCCACAGCAGAATTGCTTCTGAGGCTGTGATAATTCCTGTGTTCTTAATACTACTCCTGCTGCACTTAGTGGGGGGAAGTCTAAGGCCTGGTCTACACTAACACCCCAATTCGATCTAAGGTACGCAACTTCAGCTACGTGAATAACGTAGCTGAAGTCGACATACCTTAGTTCGAATTTACCGCGGTCCACACGCGGCAGGCAGGCTCCCCCGTCGACTCCGCGGTACTCCTCTCGCTGAGGTGGAGTACCGCAGTCGACGGCGAGCACTTCCTGGTTCGAATTATCGCGTCCAGACCAGACGCGATAAATCGAACCCGGAAGTTCGATTGCCAGCCGTCGAACTACCGCGGTAGTGTAGACATACCCTCAAGTGGATCCTCTGGATTCCCATGATCCATGCCTACCACCTGCTGCCCTGCCCCTAGAGTGTTGCCTTTTTTACAGTACAGCTACCCTGGTATTGCTGTTTGCGGAGCCTTCACAGGTGAGGATAGGACTTGCGACTAACTTGGCCCTACTGCTTAACAAATTCTGACACCAATAATTTCAGCATAGTAAGTGCCTGAAATTGACCTCACCAAGGAAAAGTCTGATTCCTTGGGCAAGTGGATTAACATTTAGTACAAAGTAAGTATGTAAAACAATGGAGGATTATGAAAAAAATCGATATGTGCACATACTCATAAGAGATATAGGAAGACTGCGAGATGGAATTTGCAAGTTTTAAGAATATATGTAACATGGCTGAAATAACAGGCAGTGCTGAAGCAGGACAATGCCTATGTTTAAAATACCAGGATTCAAAGGTTGGATGACACTGAGTTAGCTAAAAGGATATAGCAGTGACCCCTTAGAAAGATATCAATCCAAATATAGGAGGTGCTGGAAATGTCTGAACATTGTTGTAAGTCTCACGATCAGAAAATATTGAAATAAGCCTAGAATTTTGAACATGGATAATTTCTGTTGCCATAAACTGGGATAACAGCTATGCAAAGATATTCAGGGGAAGCCAAGTGATTTAACCATTTCTCTTGCCCAGGGTCAATAATAAAGATAATGATCACCTAAGTGCAGGAAATATAAAAATGCAACAAAAACACAACTTCCCCCAGGCCCCTATAGGCAATTTCAGGTATATGAAAAAATGCATTGGACACAATGGGCCAAATTCAGCCTAAATTAGTCCAATTTAAGTACATGTAATTTACATTTTCTTCTAATCTCTTCAATGTGTCTATTACAGCAGTTTAAACTCCCACTAGACTTGGGGCTTGTCTACATGGCAAGTTAGTGAAAGCCAAGGTGTGAATCTATAGTGCAATAGCATGCCATGCACTAACTCTCAGTGTGGACCCTCATGTGCACTAAAAGTTCCATAGTGTGTTTTGATATAGTTCCGGAACTTTTAGTGTGCCTTGGCAGGGTCCACTTGGCAAGTTAGTATGGGGCAAACTAGTGTTCTGTAGAGTCACATCCTGGCTTGCCACGCACTTACTC
Organism: Terrapene triunguis; assembly: GCF_002925995.2. Lineage (NCBI taxonomy): Eukaryota > Metazoa > Chordata > Testudines > Emydidae > Terrapene > Terrapene triunguis. The sequence continues at coordinate 1,660 of NW_020706108.1, forward strand.
ACTGTGTAGACAAGCCCTTACTTAGGGTTTCCCAATCTTAATTATCGAGACTCAGATGCACATCCATTTACCACTGTGTAATTTATATCCTCCCCTTCCATGTCACATAAGAATTGATTGAAAAATTATCCTGTGGCTATAGTGAAACATATGATTGAGTCAAATCAGAATTACAATAGACACATTTTGTGAAAAAAAATATGCATACTCCTTTTCTTTGCTATTCATTTACTAATGCCTTGGGTATTGGCCCATCCTGACTATAGGCTAATACATTATTGATATTATTGCTTTCAAGTATTGCTGTTTATTGAACACCTTCGTAACTACTCTAGTCTTAATCCTAAGAAATGCGCTAATTGTAATAAAGCAGATTGAATTTGAGAAGCATCTAAGATTTAGTCATTTCAAGTTAATTAAATGTTTAGACTTGATGAAAATATCTATCTAGAGGACACATTTTTCGTTTTTCAGGATGCTGAATTTGTGGGAAGCCACAAGAATTTATACTGGAATCTTGTATCTGTTAGAGAAACCTACTATGGAAAAGTGAAAAATATCTAAGAAACAAGTGGAAAGGCTTCAATTGAAATTTACCCTGGCTAAGTCTAACCACAGGAAAGGGAAACAGAGAGCAATGAGGTTAAGTAGGAATATAAAGATCAGTACAAGCAATAAGCAGAAGGCTTTAAAAAAATAAAAAATATAAGCAATATGGTAAGGAGGAGCAAGACCTATAAGGTATGGAAGAAGCAAATATGGAACAACAAAACACAATACTGAATGTTGAACTGCAGAGAATGCTTCAGTCAATGACCAAAAGTTTTCCACTTGCCCATTATACAGTAACATTAACAGACAGAGGACACAAGGACTGAAGGAAGGAGTTGGAAAACGCTGTCAGCAGATGAGAAAATGTTGTATTTGTTGCTCTTTTGCTTACAGAAGGAAAAAAAGAAGAAAAAGAGAGTGCAACAAGCACAAGGCAATAGTCATATTTACCGATGTGTTAGGGAAGGAATTAGGCAGTATGCATGTTAGCATGGAAATACTACAGCAGTTTAAAAAAAAAAAAAAAGACCAGGCACTGTTCAGTTTTAAATAATTGTTTAGAAGTTTGGTACTTTAAGTTAGATTT
>NW_020706109.1:0-818 GCF_002925995.2 Terrapene triunguis
GAGCTGTCAAACAAACCGGGTGGATATTGATGTCGTGCTGCAGGATGACGGGGCTGGTTGACGTTACACTTGGCTGCCGCCATGGCATTTGCCCTAGCACTGCGAGAATGAACAGGGCACATACTAGCTGGATTAAACGCTGGCTCCCGGCCGGATCTCCAAGTGCAGCTGTCAGCGGGGAGCACTCAGGGAGCCGGGCTGGCGCAGCGGGTTCCCCAGGGAGCAGGCCGTGGGCCAACGCTAGGCACCGTCTTTATGAACCAGCTAGAGGATGATCTAGAATCGCTGCTGGTGAAGTGTGCGGAGGACACGGAGGCTGGGGGGCAGGGCCGGCTTTAGACCAATTCAACCAATTCCCCTGAATCGGGCCCCGCGCCCAAGCCCCGGTACGGCGTACCCACCGCTTCCCCAGGGCTCCCTCCTCTATTTAAAGGGCTGGGGCGGTAGAAGCAGGGGAGCCCCGGGCCCTTTAAATAGCCTCCAGAGCCTTGGGGTAGCGGGGGACTCCGGGGGCTATTTAAAGGGCCGGGGCTACAGCTGCCTCTGCTACACCCCCTACCCTACCTCCAGCCCCGCACCCCCTGCTCGCAGCCAGCCCCTGCTGCACCCCCTGCCCGCAGCCAGCCCTGCACCCCATGCCCTGCCTACAGCCAGCTCCGCCCCCTGTCCTGCCTACAGCCAGCCCCCTGAACCCCCTGCCCACAGCCAGCCCCTGCCGCACCCCCCTGCGGCCCTGCCCGAAGCCAGCCAGCCCCACACACACCCCTGCCCTGCTTGTAGCCAGCCCCGCACCTCCTGCCCTGCCTGTAGCCAGCCCC
>NW_020706109.1:918-1740 GCF_002925995.2 Terrapene triunguis
AGCCAGCCCCGCACCCCCTGCCCTGTCTCCAGCCAACCCCTGCCGCACCCCCCTGCCTGAAGCCAGCCAGTCCCGCACTCCTCTGTCTCCAGCCCTGCCAACCCCTGCCGCACCCCCCTGCGGCCCTGCCTGAAGCCAGCCAGCCTGCCCCACGCCCCCTTGTCTCCAGCCAGACCCGCACCCCTTGCCCTGCTTGCAGCCAGCCCCTACCTCCAGCCAGCCCCATGTCCACTGGTGCCCTGCAGTTCCCAGGGCAGTAACCGTGCACACTGAGGGGGGCAGGGAGCAGCTGGGACCCACACATGTGCACACCCTAGGGTGACCAGACAGCAAGTGTGAAAAACTGGGACAGGGGTGGGGGGTAATAGGATCCTATATAAGAAAAAGACCCAAAAATCGGGACTGTCCCTATAAAATCGGGACATCTGGTCACCCTAGCACACCCCAGGGCACATGTGAAACGGAGCTCATTAATAACCCATCAACAGCATATATAACACAATGTACATGATATATAATTTTATTATTTATATAGTTATGGAAAGTAAATACATGGAAGAAATGAAAGGCTTTTTTTTTTTACATTTTGTTTGTTTGTTTATCATCCCTGCCAGGGCCCCGCCGAACATGTTCGAATTGGGCCCTGCATCTCCTAAAGCCGGCCCTGCTGGGGGGGCAGCGCATGAGGCTGGTACAGAATGAGCTGAATCCCCTGGTTAAATGGTCACAGCCCAACCAAAGGCAGCTCCAGTCCCCTCTTCTGCTGGGCAGGTCCTGGGGACTCGGAGTGGGGAGCAGAAGGCAGCACCTCAAAAGTACTGA
>NW_020706110.1:0-852 GCF_002925995.2 Terrapene triunguis
GAGCTGTCAAACAAACCGGGTGGATATTGATGTCGTGCTGCAGGATGTTGGGGCTGGTTGACGTTACACTTGGCTGCCGCCACGGCATTTGCCCTAGCACTGCGAGAATGAACAGGGCACATACTAGCTGGATTAAACGCTGGCTCCCGGCCGGATCTCCAAGTGCAGCTGTCAGCGGGGAGCGCTCAGGGAGCCGGGCTGGCGCAGCAGGTTCCCCAGGGAGCAGGCCATGGGCCAACACTAGGCACCGTCTTTATGAACCGGCTAGAGGACGATCTAGAATCGCTGCTGGTGAAGTGTGTGGAGGACACGGAGGCTGGGGGGCAGGGCCGGCTTTACACCAATTCAACCAATTCCCCTGAATCGGGCCCCGCGCCCAAGCCCCGGTACGGCGTACCCGCCGCTTCCCCAGGGCTCCCTCCTCTATTTAAAGGGCTGGGGCGGTAGAAGCAGGGGAGCCCCGGGCCCTTTAAATAGCCTCCAGAGCCCTGGGGTAGCGGGGGACTCCGGGGGCTATTTAAAGGGCCGGGGCTACAGCTGCCTCTGCTACACCCCCTGCCCGCACCAGCCCCGCACCCCCTGCCCGCAGCCAGCACATCTGCAGCCAGCCCTGCACCCCCTGCCCGCAGCCAGCCCCTGCTGCACCTCCTGCCCGCACTAGCCCTGCACTCCATGCCCTGCCTACAGCCAGCCCCGCCCCCTGCCCTGCCCTGCAGCTGGCACCCTGAACCCCCTGCCCACAGCCAGCCCCTGCCGCACCCTCTGCCCTGTCTCCAGCCAACCCCTGCTGCACCCCCCTGCGGCCCTGCCCAAAGTCAGCCAGCCAGCCCCCCACACACCCCTACCCGCACC
>NW_020706110.1:952-1456 GCF_002925995.2 Terrapene triunguis
AGTCAGCCAGCCAGCCCCCCACACACCCCTACCCGCACCAGCCCCACACCCCCTGCCCTGTCTCCAGCCAACCCCTGCCGCACCCCCCTGCCTGAAGCCAGCCAGTCCCGCACTCTGTCTCCAGCCCTGGCAACCCCTGCCGCACCCCCCTGCGGCCCTGCCTGAAGCCAGCCAGCCTGCCCCACGCCCCCTTGTCTCCAGCCAGACCCACACCCCTTGCCCTGCTTGCAGCCAGACCCTACCTCCAGCCAGCCCCATGTCCACTGGTGCCCTGCAGTTCCCAGGGCAGTAACCCTGCACACCTGCTTCAATGAGGGGGGCAGGGAGCAGCTGGGACCCACACATGTGCACACCTAGGGTGACCAGACAGCAAGTGTGAAAAACTGGGACGGGGTGGGGGGTAATAGGATCCTATATAAGAAAAAGACCCCAAAATCGGGACTGTCCCTATAAAATTGGGACATCTGGTCACCCTAGCACACCCCAGGGCACATGTGAAACGGA
>NW_020706111.1:0-8948 GCF_002925995.2 Terrapene triunguis
TCAAGCTAATCTTATGAGTAACAGAAATATTTAAAAATTTGCATTTTATTTCAATTTGCAGAAGACTTTGGGGCCGGGATACCGTCTTTATACTTGCGTGTGAAGCACTTGGTGTACTGCGAGCTCTCTGAACTCAACTTTGCAAGGTGCTGAGCACTTGGTCTCTGTTTAGTAAAGCACTTAAGCATAAGCTTAACTTCAAGCATGTCCCATTGATCTGGACACAGTGGCGAAGTGAGGACAGACAAATAGATACATTTCATTTGGCAGGCCGCAACTTATATGAAAAATAAACACAGAGGGGTCAGTACCTACCCATCACCCATGTTCTCCTACACTGGCAGTTCCAGAGCAGGGATTACAGGGTTCCTACCATATAACCCATAACTCAGGGTATGCTCTCCTCAGCCTACCCTTTGGGACTCGGCTCACTCTGAGTCGTACCATCACCCCCCACGAGGGGGGCAGAGGGTGCAGAAGGGTGGAGATCCTGACCCACAAGGTCTGAGTTCTGCCAGTGAGGGCCACAAGATCTCACCCTATCCCATGAGCCCAAAGCCCCTCAGCAGAATCCCAGGTCTTTTACCTCTGGGAACTGTTTAACTGCACAGGAAACTGGATACAAGTAGCGATAAATTAACAACTCTACCAAGTACGTCAGTTAGGTACTAAGTGTAGTCCTACCTAACCTACTGTAACTCAAAGGTGCTGCGAAAAAGGTGAAAAATGCTCTAGGCATCGGCCAATTGGCTCTATGGGAGAAAAACTCCTTCCTGGTCTCCAAATGGGCAATCAGCTAGACCTGCAGAGTCTGCTGGTTTGACTCCCATGCCTAGTTCAGCATTGGTGGTGGGGGCTGCTGGAATGGAGCTGAAAAAGTCTTCTTATGTCCTATGATTTGGATTAAATCCTGGAGCTGGCGGATGTACGCCAATCACGGTGATAGATTTGATAGACTAGCAGCTTAACAAAGAGAAGGTTAAGGGGTGACTCAATTAGTCTATAAATATCTACATGGGTAACAAATATTTAATTATGGGCTCTTCAATCTAGCAGGAAAAGGTATAACACAATCCAGTGGATGGAAGTTGAAGCCTGACATATTCAGATTGGAAACAAGGTGTACATTTTTAATTGTGAGAGTAATTAGCCACTGGAACAATTTATCAAGGGTCGTGGTGGATTCTGCATCATTGACAATTTTTAACTCAAGATTGGATGTTTTTCTAGGAATTATTTTGGGGAAATTCTGTGGCCTGTGTTATACAGGAGGTCAGACTAGATGATCACAATGGTCCCTTCTGGCTTTGGAATCTGTGACTCAGTATCCCTCCCCTGACTGGCCAGTGTGTGCCAGAGACACAAAAGGGTGGGGAGGAGCTAACTGGTGCCCTCAGCAGGTGTCTTCCTCCCTTGCTGCTGGGACTGTCCCAATTTGCTGCAGGTTTGGACTTTTGAAAATATAGACTCTAATAGTGTTTTCCTGTAAATGTAATAATTTTTATTAACGTATTATTCCCATTTGATTTTTTCTCCTATTCTTTCTGCTAAGACTAATTAAGTATGCTCTCCACTGTAGCTTCTTTGTGATCTCCATCTAGCTTGTGGAATGTAACTATATATTACATGTAGACTAACTATCAAATTATAGTCACTATTTGTTTGCTTAAAAACCCTGATTAGTACTCCTATGTGAATTTTTCAGTTGACATGTAAAGAATTTGGGGCAATGTGAATATTAAAAGGGTACTGTTATATCCATACAGTATTGTGTGGATAAATGGGCATCTCAGAAAAATGGACAGAGAAAACTATGAATTAGGGCTGTCAAATAATTAAAAAAATTATTTGTGATTATCGCGCAATTAAAAAATTAATTGTGATTAATCGCACTGTTAAACAATAATAGAATATAATTTATTTAAATACTTTTGGATGGTTTCTACATTTTCAAATCTATTGATTTTAATTACAACACAGAATAAAAACCGTACAGTGCTCACTTTATATGTTTGATTACAAATATTTGCACTGTAAAAAACAAAAGAAATAGTATATTTCAAGTATCAGAGGGGTAGCCGTGTTAGTCTGTATCCACAAAAACAACGAGGAGTCCGGTGGCACCTTAAAGACTAACAGACTTATTTGGGCATAAGCTTTCGTGGGTAAAAATCTCACTTCTTCAGATACATGGAAGTGGGTTTTTTACCCACGAAAGCTTATGCCCAAATAAATCTGTTAGTCTTTAAGGTGCCACCGGACTCCCAGTATATTTCAATTAACCTAATACAAGTACTGTAGTGCAATCTCTTTATCATGAAAGTTGAACTTAGAAATGTAGAATTATGTACAAAAAATAACTATATTCAAAAATAAAACAATGTAAAACTTTAGAGCCTACAAGTCCACTCGGTCCTACTTTAGTCAATCGTTCAGACAAACAAGTTTGGTTACAATTTGCAGGAGATAATGCTGCCCGCTTCTTGTTTACAACGTCACCTGAAAGTTAGAACAGACGTTTGCATGGCACTGTTGTAGCCGGCGTCGCAAGATATTTACGTGCCAGATGCGCTAAAGATTCATATGTCCCTTCATGCTTCAACCACCACTCCAGAGGTCATGCATCCATGCTGATGACGGGTTCTGCTCAATATCGATCCAAAGCAGAGCGGACCGACGTATGTTCATTTTCATCATCTGAGTCAGATGCCACCGGCAAAAGGTTAATTTTTTTTTTGGTGGTTCGGGTTCTGTAGTTTCTGCATCTGAGTGTAGCTCTTTTAAGACATCTGAAAGCATGCTCCACACCTCATCCCTCTCAGATTTTGGAAGGCACTTCAGATTCTTAAACCTTGGGTTGAGTGCTGTATCTATCCTTAGAAATCTCACATTGGTATCATAAAATCACAGATGATTAGGGTTGGAAGAGATCTCAGGAGGTCATCTAGTCCAACCCCCTGCTCAAAGCAGGACCAACACCAATTAAATCATCCCAGCCAGGACTTTGTCAAGCCGGGCCTTAAAAACCTCTAAGGATGGAGATTCCACTACCTCCCTAGGTAAACCATTCCAGTGCTTCACCACCCTCCTAGTGAAATAGTGTTTCCTAATATCCAACCTAGACCTTCCCCACTGGAACTTGAGACCATTGCTCCTTGTTCTGTCATCTGCCACCACTGAGAACAGCCGAGCTCCATCCTCTTTGGAACCCCCCTTCAGGTAGTTGAAGGCTGCTATCAAATCCCCCCTCACTCTTCTCTTCTGCAGACTAAACAAGACCAGTTCCCTCAGCCTCTCCTCGTAAGACATGTGCCCCAGCCCCCTGATCAATTTTGTTGCCCTCTGCTGGACTCTCCAATTTGTCCACATCCTTTCTGTAGTGGGGGGCCCAAAACTGGACGCAATACTCCAGATGTGTCCTCACCAGTGTAACGGTGCATAGGATTCTTCTGTCCTAAGTGCAGGACTCTGCACTTGTCCTTGTTGAACCTCATCAGATTTCTTTTGGCCCAATCTTCCAATTTGTCTAGGTCATTCTGGACCCTATCCCTACCCTCCAGCATGTCTACCTCTCCCCACAGCTTACTGTCATCCGTGAACTTGCTAAGGGTGCAATCTATCCCATTGTCCAGATCATTAATAAAGATGTTGAACAAAACCAGCCCAGGACCGACCAGTGGGTCACTCCTCTTGATACCGGCTACCAACTAGACATCGAGCCGATCATTACCCATTGAGCCCGACAATCTAGCCAGCTTTCTATCCACCTTATAGTCCATTCATCCAATCCAAGCTTTTTTAACTTGCTGGCAAGAATACTGTGGGAGACCGTATCAAAAGCTTTGCTAAAGTCAAGATATATCACGTCCATCGCTTTCCCCATATCCACAGAGTCAGTTATCTCATCATAGAAGGCAATCAGGTTGGTCAGACATGACTTGCTGTTGGTGAATCCATGTTGACTGTTCCTGATCACCTTCCTCTCCTCCAAGTGATTCAAAATGGTTTCCTTGAGGACCTATTCCATGATTTTTCCAGGGACTGAGGTGAGGCTGACCGATCTGTAGTTCCCCAGGTTCTCCTTCTTCCCCCTTTTAAAGATGGGCACTATATTTGCCTTTTTCCAATCATCCAGGACCTCCCCCGATCGCCACGAGTTTTCAAAGATAATGGCCAATGGCTCTGCAATCACATCAGCCAATTCCCTCAGCACCCTCATTAGATCTGGACCCATGTGCATGTCCAGCTTTTCTAAATAGCCCTTAACCTGTTCTTTCACCACTGAGGGCTGCTCACCTCTTCCCCATACTGTGTTGCCCAGGACAGCAGTGTGGGAGCTGACCTTGCTGTGAAGACTGAGGGGAAAAAAGCATTGAGTACTTCAGCTTATTCCACATCATCTGTCACTAGGTTGCCTCCCCCATTCAATAAGGGTCTCCCACTTTCCCTGACCTTTTTCTTGTTGCTAACATACCTGTAGAAACCCTTCTTGTTACCCTTCACATCCCTTCCTAGCTGCAACTCCAGTTGTGTTTTGGCCTTCCTGATTACACCCCTGTATGCTCGAGCAATATTTTTATGCTCCTTCCTAGTCATCTGACCAAGTTTCCACTTCTTGTAAGCTTCCTTTTGGTATTTAAGCTCACCGAAGATTTCACTGTTAAGCCAAACTGGTCACCTGCCATATTTGTTATTCTTTCTGCACATCGGCATGGTTTGTTCCTGCGCCCTCGATAAGGCTTCTTTAAAATACAGCCAGCTTTCCTGGACTCCCTTCCCCCCCCATATTGGCCCCCCCGGGGATCCTGCCCATCAGATCCCTAAGAAAGGGTACCTTCTTTGCATTTTGTTAAATCTGCTGTGAAAGCGTTCTTAAAATGAACATGTGCTGGGTCATCATCTGAGACTGCTATAAGATGAAATATATGGCAGAATGTGGGTAAAACAGAACAGGAGACATACAGTTCTCCCCCAAGGAGTTCAGTCACAAATTTAATTAATGCATTATTTTTTTAACAAGCATTATCAGCATGGAAGCATGTCCTCTGGAATGGTGGCTGAAGCATGAAGGGGCATATGAATGTTTAGCATATCTGGCACGTAAATACCTTGCAACACCGTCTTCAAAAGTGCCATGCGAACGCCTATTCTCACTTTCACATTGTAAATAAGAAGCAGTCAGCAGTATCTCCCGTAAATGTAAACAAACTTGTTTGTCTTAGCGATTGGCTGAACGAGAAGTAGGACTGAGTGGACTTGTAGGCTCTACAGTTTTAAATTGTTTTATTTTTGAGTGCCATTATGAAACAGAAAAAAACTACATTTGTAAGTTACACTTTCACGATACAGAGATTGCACTACAGTACCTGTATGAGGTTAATTGAAAAATACTATTTCTTTTATCATTTTTACAGTGCAAATATTTGTAATAAAAATAATAATGTAAAGTGAGCACTGTACACTTTGTATTCTGTGTTGTAAAAGAAATCAATATATTTGAAAATGTAGAAAAACATCAAAAATATTTAATATATTTCAATTTGTATTCTATTGTTTAACAGTGCTATTAATCGCGATTAATTTTTTAAATCTCAGTTAATTTTTTTGAGTTAATCGCGTGAGTTAACTGCCATTAATTGACAGCCCTACTATAAGTTTAGGCATGCAAATGAAATCTTTAAAATATATTTGTGTATGCAACTTCTTTCAGCTTTCCAACTGTAAATGACTAAAACTGGTCATGATTAAGAAATATGACATTTACCATCATTTTATAAATTTATGGCTTTGGAAATTATGAAAAAAATAAATTTGGTGTTGAAATACTGGTAGGTAGATGGATCGGGGTTAAGTTTCTGAAGACAAAAACCTACAACAAGAATTGTATCAAAAAACTAAAATAATTAGACTTGTATTTTTCATGAACAGAGCAGCGTGCAGATATAGCACTGCCTTCTCCTAGAGGGGATCAGAGCTGCTCAGTTGTGTGTCACAGGTACTACAGTTAATGGAGTTTCTTGCTTAGCTCAAGAGGTATGGGTTTATGCCTTAGAAGTGAGAAGTTTAGAGTTCTATCCCTGTTGTCTTTGTGAAGTTCCTAGTGGCCACAGTGTGCAGCATAGTAACTAATGAAGTCCTAAGACGCTGCAGATTTGCTAATATAAATTAGGAACTATATGAATGATGATGAGCAGGAAGCATATGTTTAATATGTTGACCATGTGATGTGAAAAATCAGTATTTCACATGCATGCTACTTATTGTTTGGTTTAGTCGGTTTATAAAGTAATTCATTCCAAATGAGTTACTATAAAAACTGGCTTTTATATAAGGCGCATATGAAGAAGTGTGATTAAAACTACCTGCTACAAATCTTTGATGATTCCCTGAAATTGAGACATTGAAAATGCCTGGTTGCTGATATGACAGGCAGGGAATAAAGGAAGAAGGGGTTTCCTTAGATATTAAAAATGTATACACTTGCACTGAGGTTGAGGTGGAAATAGGAGACAGACTTGTCAAACATTTCTGGGTAAGGATAAAAGGGGGTAAAAAACAAAGGGGATGTTATGGTAGGGTTCAGCTATAGACCACCTAACCAGGAAGAAGAGGTGGAGGAGGCTTTTTTAAACAACTAACAAAATTATCCAAAGCACAGGACTTGGTGGTGAAGGGGGACTTCAACTACCCAGACATCTGTTTGGAGACAATTTTTTATTTCAGAAAGTGGAGAAAGCTACTAGGGGAGAGGTTGTTCTAGATTTGATTTTGACAAATAGGGAGGAACTGGTTGAGAATTTGAAAGTGGAAGGCAGCTTCGGTGCATGTGATCATGAAATGGTAGAGTTCATGATTCTAAGGAATGGTAGGAGGGAAAACATCACAATAAAAATAATGGATTTCAAGAAGGCAAACTTTAGGAGACTCAGGAGTTGGTAGGTAAGATCTCATGGTAATCAAGTCTAAGGGGAAAAACAGTTCAAGAGAGGTGGCAGTTTTTCAAAGAGACATTATTAAGGGCACAAGAGCAAACTGTCCCACTGCATAGGAAAGATAGGAAGTATGGCAAGAGACCACCCTGGCTTAATCAGGAGATCTTCAATGATCTGAAACTCAAGAAAGAGTCCTACAAAACCGGAAACTAGGACAAATTACAAAGGATGAATATAAACAAACAACACAAGCATGGAGGGACAAAATTAAAAAGTTCAAGACACAAAACGAGATCAAACTATCTAGAGACATAAAGGGTAATAAGAAAATATTCTACAAATACATTAGAAACAAGAAGATGACCAAGGACAGAGTAAGCCCGTTACTCAGTGGGGGGAGGAGGGAGGGAAACAATAACAGAAAATGTGGACATGACAGAAGTGCTAAATGACTTTTGGTTTCAATTTTCACCAGAAAGGTTAGTAGCGATTGGACGTCTAACATAGTGAATGCCAGTGAAGACGAGGTAGGATCAGGGACTAAAATAGGGAAAGAACAAGTTAAAATTATTTAGACAAGTTAGATGTCTTCAGATCACCAGAGCCTGATGAAATACATTCTAGAATACTCAAGGAGCTGTCTGAAGAGATATCTGAGCCATTAGCGATTATCCTTGAAAAGTCATGGAAGATGAGAAAGATTCCAGAGGACTGGAAAAGGGCAAATATAGTGCCAATCTATAAAATGGGGAATAAGGACAACCCGGGGAATTACAGACCAGTCAGTTTAACTTCAATACCTGGAAAGATAATGGAGCAAATAAATAAGCAATCAGTTTGCAGACACCTAGAAGATAATAAGGCGATAAGTAACAACATGGATTTGTCAAGAACAAATCATGCCAAACCAACCTGATAGCTTTCTTGTAACAAGGCTTGTGGATAGGGGGGAAGCGGTAGATGTGGTATATCTTGACTTTAGATACTGTCTCCCATGACCTTCTCATAAACAAACTAGCGAAATGCAACCTAGATGGAGCTACTATAACGGGGGGGCGGGGGTTGGTGGTGGTGCATAACTTGTTGGAAAACTGTTCCCAGAGAGTAGTTATCAGTGATTCACAGTCAAGCTGGAAGGGCATACCAAGTGGAATCCCACAGGGATCAGTTCTGTTCAATATCTTCATCAGTGATTTAGATAATGGCATAGAGAGTACACTTATAAAGCTTGTGGACAATGCCAAACTCGGAGGGGTTGCAAGTGCTTTGGAGAATAGGATTAAAATTCAAAATGATCTGGACAAACTGGAGAAATGGTCTGAAGTAAATAGGATGAAATTCAATAAGGACAAATGCAGAGTACTCCGCTTAGGAAGGAACAATCAGTTGCACACCTAGAAAATGGGAAATGACTGCCTAGGAAGGAGTACTGTGGAAAAGGATTTGGGGGTCATAGTGGATCACAAGCTAAATATGAGTCAACAGTGTAACGCTGTTGCAAAAAAAGCAAACATCATTCTGGGATGTATTAGCAGGAGTATTGTAAGCAAGACATGAGAAGTAATTCTTCTGCTTCAGTCTACGCTGATTAGTTCTCAACTGGAGTATTGTGTCTAGTTCTGGGTGCCACATTTCAGGAAAGATGTGGAGAAACTGGAGAAAGTCCAGAGAAGAGCAACAAAAATAATTAAAGGTCTAGAAAACATGACCTATGAGGGAAGATTGAAAATATTTGGGTTTGTTTAGTCTGGAGAAGAGAAGAATGAGAGGGGACATGATAAGAGTTGTCAAGTACATAAAAGGTTGTTTCAATGAGGAGGGAGAAAAAATGTTCTTAACCTCTGAGGATAGGACAAGAAGCAATGGGATTAAATTGCAGCAAGAGCGGTTTAGGTTGAACATTAGGAAAAAGTTCCTAACTGTCAGGATGGTTAAGCACTGAATAAATTGCTGAGGGAGGTTGTGGAATCTCTGTCATTGGAGATTTTTAAGAACAGGTTAGACAAACACCTGTCA
>NW_020706112.1:0-2706 GCF_002925995.2 Terrapene triunguis
GGATTATATCTCCCGTCTGGTGTGGGAATGCTGGAGAATCCCCCAGGAGGTGGAACCTGTTGCGGAGGAAAAGAAGGTCTGGTTCTCCCTACTCTCCATGCTGCTGCCATGACCCTCACCAGGAAAAGCGGCATAAAGGAAAAGAATAAGAAGAGGAGATTTATAAGCATGGAACGAGGGAAGAATAAACCCTCAAGACATCATAAAGAAAAAACAGCAATGCATATACAGCTCTCATTCAAGCCACTGGGCCGTGTCCTCACTTGGAACCCTGCAAGTACATTAACTCCAGCCACCCGAGAATGGGAGAGCACTATGGTAACACTGAAAAGAGTGGCCAAAAAGAAACACCAAGGCCCCTTAGCACTGCTAGGGTAATAATAGAAATGTAGGATTGGAAGGGACCTCAACAGGTCATCTAGTCCAGCCCCCTGCACTGAGGCAGGATTAAGTACTATTTGGACCATCCCTGACAGGTGTTTGTCTAAATTTATCATCCTCCTCTTTATACCAACCTTTTGTGTACCTGAAGACTTCTCTCTCCCCCATCCCTGCCCTCAGTCTCCTCTTCTCCAGACTAAACAAGCCCAATTTTTTCAGTCTTTCCTTATAGGTCATGTTTTCTAGACCTTGACTCATTTTTGTTGATCTCCTCTGAACTTTTTTCCAGTTTATCCACATCTTTCCTGAAGTGTGGTGCCCAGAACTGGACACAGTACTCCAGTTGATGCCTTATCGGTGCTGAGTAGAACACAAGAATTACTTCTTGTGTCTTGCTTACAACACTCCTGCTAATATATCCCAGAATGATGTTTGCTTTTTTTGCAACAGTACTACTTTGTTGGCTCATGTTTAGTCTGTTAGTCACTATGACCCCCAGATCCTTTTCTTCAGTACTGCTCCCTAGGCAATCATTTTCCATTTTATTTTTGTACAATTTATTATTCCTTCCTAAGAGTAGGACAAATGCGAAGTACTTATTGAAGTTCATCCTATTTCTTTGAGACCATTTTGTCAAAATAATTTTGAATTCTAATCCTGTCCAGGGGCCATAGTGTCAATGAGAATAATACCCAGCTCTTATGTAGTATGTCTCATCAGTATATCTCAAAGCAGCTCAGGGGCTTTAATGTATTTCCCCTCACAACACCCCGGTGAGGCAGGGCTATCATATCCATTTTACAGATGAGAAGGCAACACACGAGAGCTAAGTTCAATGGAAATTAGGAGCCTAAACACCTTTTAAGAACTGGGACCAAGTAACCTGCTCAAGGTCACGCCGGAAGTTTGTGGTGGATCAGGGAATTGAACCTGGCTGTTTCAGGTCATAGGCTAGTGCCCTGGCACCAGAACACCTTCCCTCTCTATCAGGCCCTTTGTAAATCAGCAAGGGAAAAGAAACTGCAAGTGCCAATCAGGAAAGTGAGCAAAAGGGAGTTTAGAAGCAAGACACTATCAGCTGAAATCCAAGTCACTAGACTGGATAAAGGCAAAAAGCCAGATTGTTCTCTCTCTCTCTTGGGCTCTGAGAACTAGTTCTAATTAAATAGAAAAAACAACCACTCCTGCCCTAGAGACCCAAAAGCAATCAGAGCTGCTTTGGAATCATTTTGTCCACACGGTGACATCTAATTATCTTTCCTCTCTCTGCAGACATTCCTTCTCTTCTGCAGATCAGCAGCAACTAAACAAGGTATCAGAACATGCATTTCCCCCCAGTCTCTTTCTCCCACCAAGAGATATGGGCAGCTGGAACAGGAAAATCCCCACTACTTCGTAGTGTATGCCTTCCAGTCCCGGGTTTTCTTGAGTTCGTGATGGCCCAAATGAGACTAAATTAAAGGATCGTGAATAAAACAGGGGATGGGAGAGTTTTTAAACAGACACTTTCACTATGAGTTTGTCTACACATGGAAGTGCCAGCAGGGTAACCCAAATTAATTAGCAATGAACCAATGAACCCCCCTCCAATTATGCATGTTCACACCATTGTGGTTCTGCTGTAAGAGGCACCATACTTGAGCCATGCACACACTCCATGCGGCCCTAACTTACATTGATGTTAGTTAATTGCATTAGGTGGTGGTGCCCCAGGCAAACTGTATTCAGGGAAATGTGGGATATCTCCTGGAGGCCAGAAAAATTACAGGAACAGGGGTCAAACTCCCACCATTCCTTGCAGTGTATTCCAAAATTCATTTGATCCCAAACTGCTCCATGAGCACAGAAATAACGACAAACAGGAGTACAGTATAAGATAGAAAAGTGGATCCTGGACTATTTGAGAGCCCAAGGGATGGGACCCACTGCAGCAGCCTGGAGGAGGTTTGGCGCTATTCAAGTATCTTGGAAAGGAGACCGTGGAGATGGAATCTGGGTGGCCTGATGAACAGAAATTCTTACAAGTTCGCAATAAAGGAGAGACATTAACAGAAACCCCTTCTCTCCTGGGTGCATTTATAGAGCAGAGATATTCAAGATAGTGACTGAAGTGAGACACACCAGATTGCTGCCCCGGGGGGGGGGAGGGGGAGAGAGAAGAAAAAAATTGAGCCAGTGGGAGTTTCCATCAAATTCAGTGGGCTTTGGATCAGGCTGCTAGGCTGCTATCAGCTGAGATGGATGAACAATGCAGCAATTTGGGGAAGGATAGCTCAGTGGTTTGAGCATTGGCCTGCTAAACCCAGGGTTGTCAGTTCAATCCTT
>NW_020706113.1:0-6003 GCF_002925995.2 Terrapene triunguis
CCTTTAACCAGCTTAAGGCAACACTCATGTCTGACCCTGTGCTAAGGGCCCCAGACTTTGACAAACCGTTCCTAGTAACCACAGATGCTTCCGAGAGAGGCGTGGGAGCAGTTTTAATGCAGGAAGGACCGGATCAAGAATTCCATCCTGTCGTGTTTCTCAGCAAGAAACTGTCTGAGAGGGAAAGCCACTGGTCAATCAGCGAAAAGGAATGCTACGCCATTGTGTACGCGCTGGAAAAGCTACGCCCATATGTTTGGGGACGGCGTTTCCAACTACAAACAGACCATGCTGCGCTACAGTGGCTTCATACCGCCAAGGGAAATAACAAAAAACTTCTTCGGTGGAGTTTAGCTCTCCAAGATTTTGATTTTGAAATACAACACATTTCGGGAGCTTCTAACAAAGTGGCTGATGCACTCTCCCGGGAAAGTTTCCCAGAGTTAACTGGTTAACAATTGTTCTTGGAATGAAACATTGTTAGTTTTTATATAATCAGTAGTATGTCTTATTAACTCTGTTTTCTCCTAAAACTCCAGGAAGAAATCACAGCCAGTGTGGAACCGAACGTCCAACACTATCTGTGATTTGGGGGGCGTGTCATAACTATGAAGGGAAGGGTAACAGCTCTCTGTGTACAGAGACTCCAAATCCTTTTACCTGTAAAGGGTTAAGAGGCTCGGGTAACCTGGCTGACACCTGACCCGAAGGACCAATAAGGAGACAAGATACTTTCAAATCTTGGGGGGGGAAAGGTTTGTGTGTGTGCTCTTTGTTTTAAGGGGTGGTTCGCTCTTGGGACTGAGAGGGACCAGACATCAATCCAGGTTCTCCCCATCTTTCTAAACAAGTCTCTCCTATTTCAAACTAGTAAGTAAAAAGACAGCAAGGCGTCTTAGATTTACTTTGTTTTCTCAACTTGTAAATGTACCTTTTACCCAGAGTGTGTATCTTTGTTTGCTGTACTTTGAACCTAAGACAGAGGGGGGTCCTCTGAGCTCTTTAAGTTTGATTACCCTGTAAAGTATTCTCCATACTGATTTTACAGAGATGATTTTTACCTTTTTCTTTAATTAAAAGCCTTCTTTTTTAAGAACCAGATTGATTTCTCCTTGTTTTAAGATCCAAGGGGGTTTGGATCTGTATTCACCAGGAGTTGGTGAAAGGAGGGTGGAAGGAAGGAGGGGGGATGGTTAACTTCTCCTTGTTTTAAGATCCAAGGGGGTTTGGATCTGTGTTCACCAGGGAATTGGTGAAAGGTTTCTCAAGGCTTCCCAGGGAGGGAATTCTTGTGATGGTGGCAGCGGACCAAAGCTAAGCTGGTAGATAAGCTTAGAAGTTTTTATGCAGGCCTCTACCTTTGTACCCTAAGGTTCAAAGTGGGGATCCAGCCTTGACATGGTGGCATAGCGGTGGGATACATTTTAAACCCAAAGCCAGTAAGAAATTTTTTTTTTTCCTTCTAGCTGCTTGGAAAGCAGAGCTGAAGGTAGATGCATATCTTATCTCTCCTTGCCTGAAGGCAGAGGTGTTAAGTTTTTTTTAACGAGGTCCTTTGTTAAGAGAAGGGTTCAAAGGGAGCAAACTTTGACTGACTGGTAAAGATAATTTACAAGTTGAATTGTTTTTTTTTTCTTTTTACATGCTCGGGAGTAGCTTGTTAGAAAGTCTCTGTTAACTCAGCAGCAGCCAGAGCTAAGTACATCCCAATTTCAGTCAACTGCAGAGGGGTGTGACCCAGCACAAGAAAACCAGGAAAATGACTACCAAAGAAGAAAAAGCTAAAGAGGAGGCCCACAAGAGAGCTATGGAGCTGAAAGAAAAAGAGATAGAGCTGAGAGACAGAGAAGAGAAAGCCAAAGAGGCGGCCCACAAGAGAGAGATAGAGCTGAGAGACAGAGAAGAGAAAGCCAAAGAGGCGGCCCACAAGAGAGAGATGGAGCTGAAAGAAAAAGAGATGGAACTGGAAGCAGCAAGGAATAGGCAGGGTGCATCAGACCATCCTAACAACTCCTCTCCAGGTACCACTTCCCATCCCAGGAAATTCCCTACCTACAAGGCAGGCGATGATACTGAGGCCTTCTTAGAAAATTTTGAAAGGGCCTGCCTTGGATACAACATCCCTCCACCCCAGTACATGGTAGAGCTGAGGCCGCAGCTCAGTGGACCCTTAGCAGAGGTGGCCGCTGAAATGCCTAAGGAACACATGAACAGTTATGAACTTTTTAAAAACAAGGCCAGAATCAGAATGGGGCTAACACCTGAGCATGCCTGTCGGCGGTTCAGAGCCCTAAGGTGGAAACCCGATGTGTCATTTACCCGACATGCCTACCACATTGGGAAAAATTGGGATGCCTGGATATCAGGAGCAAATGTTAAATCTACGGAAGAGTTGCCCTTCCTATTGCAAATGGAGCAGTTTTTAGAGGGTGTTCCTGAGGAAATAGAAAGGTACATCCTAGATGGGAAGCCCAAAACTGTAACCGAGGCGGGGGAGATTGGAGCCAAATGGGTGGAGGTGACAGAAAAGAAAAAAGCTAGTAGCAGTTGGAGCGAATATCAGAAGGGGCAAGCCGAAACAAAACCTTATCACCGGGGACAACCCAAGGCCCCACCCACATCCCAAGGGAAACCCCAGACGCCTTCTCACCCCACCACACCAGTCTCCATCAACCAACATCGCCCCGGTGATACCTTAGCAGGGCGATGTTTTAAATGTAATGAACTGGGGCATATAAAGGCTCACTGCCCCAAGAACCCTAACCGATTACAGTTCATTACACCCCAATCACACCAAAGATCCCCAGACCCAGATGCCTCTCTCATACCCTCGGAGCGAAGGGAAACCTTGAGAGTGGGCGGAAAGAAGGTTATCGCTTGGAGGGACACTGGGGCACAAGTGTCAACTATCCACCAATCCCTAGTGGACCCCAAACTCATCAACCCGGAGGCTACAGTGACAATTCAACCCTTCGTGTCACAGTCTGTAACCTTGCCTACAGCCCAGTTGCATGTCCAGTACAAGGGCTGGGCAGGAATGTGGACTTTTGCAGTCTATGACAATTATCCCATCCCCATGCTGCTGGGGGAAGACTTGGCCAACCATGTGAAGCTAGCCAAGAGGGTGGGAATAGTCACCCGCAGCCAGGCTAAGCAAGCTTCCACCCCCATCCCTGTTCCTGAGCCGTCCACCAGGGCCCCGTCTGTGTTACCGGAGACCCAAACACAGGTGGTGGAACCGGATCCCCTGCCAACGACTGCAACAGCCGTAGTGGATCCAATCCCAGAGACCCAGCCAAAGCCAGTCCCGGAACCGGAACTGGCAACGCAACCAGCACCAGAACCATTGCCGGCACGGAGTCCAGCGCTTGCAAACCCGTCTACAACTCCAATGCCAGAGGGCACCAGCGAGCCTGAACTGGCGGAAGCAGCAGATAACCCTACCCAAGAGGCTCAGCCAGAGCCTGAGATACCACATAGTGCACCAGCGGACAGCGGTTCACGGTCAGTGGAAACAGCCCCAGCACCTGCATCGCTTCCAGAGGGACCAAGCCCCAGTCCACAGTCCAAGGAGGAACTGATGTCTCCAGCATCAAGGGAACAGTTCCAGGCCGAGCAGGAAGCAGATGGCAGCCTTCAGAAAGCTTGGGCGGCGGCGCGGAGCACCCCACCGCCTCTCAGCTCTTCTAACCGATCCCGGTTTGTTGTAGAACAAGGACTTTTATACAAGGAAACTCTTTCTGGTGGGCACCAGGAAGACTGGCATCCTCAAAGACAGTTGGTGGTTCCCACTAAGTATCGGGTAAAGCTCTTGAGCTTAGCCCATGATCATCCCAGTGGCCATTCTGGGGTGAACAGAACCAAAGACCGGTTGGGGAAGTCCTTCCACTGGGAGGGAATGGGCAAGGACGTTGCTAATTATGTCCGGTCTTGTGAGGTGTGCCAACGAGTGGGAAAGCCCCAAGACCAGGTTAAAGCCCCTCTCCAGCCACTACCCATAATTGAGGTCCCATTTCAGCGAGTAGCTGTGGATATTCTGGGTCCTTTCCCAAAGAAGACACCCAGAGGAAAGCAGTACGTACTGACTTTCATGGATTTTGCTACCCGATGGCCGGAAGCTGTACCCTTAAGCAACACCAAGACTAAAAGTGTGTGCCAGGCATTAGCAGACATTTTTGCCAGGGTAGGTTGGCCCTCCGACATCCTTACAGATTCGGGAACTAATTTCCTGGCAGGGAACATGAAAAACCTGTGGGAAGCTCATGGGGTGAATCACTTGGTTGCCACCCCTCATCACCATCAAACCAATGGTCTGGTGGAGAGGTTTAATGGAACTTTGGGGGCCATGATACGTAAATTCATAAATGAACACTCCAATGATTGGGACCTAGTGTTGCAGCAGTTGCTTTTTGCCTACAGGGCTGTACCACATCCCAGTTTAGGGTTTTCACCATTTGAACTTGTGTATGGCCGCGAGGTTAAGGGGCCATTACAGTTGGTGAAGCAGCAATGGGAGGGGTTTACGCCTTCTCCAGGAACTAACATTCTAGACTTTGTAAGCAACCTACAAAACACCCTCCGACACTCTTTAGCCCTTGCTAAAGAAAACCTAAAGGATGCTCAGGAAGAGCAAAAGGCCTGGTATGATAAACATTCCAGAGAACGGTCCTTCAAAGTAGGAGACCAAGTCATGGTCTTAAAGGCGCTCCAGGCCCATAAAATGGAAGCGTCGTGGGAAGGACCATTCACGGTCCAGGAGCGCCTAGGAGCTGTTAACTATCTCATAGCCTCCCCCACCTCCAACATAAAGCCTAAGGTATACCATGTTAATTCTCTTAAGCCCTTTTATTCCAGAGGATTAAACGTTTGCCAGTTTACAGCCCAGGAAACAGATGACGCGGAGTGGCCTGCAGGTGTCTACTACGAAGGAACAAGGAATGGTGGCGTGGAAGAGGTGAACCTCTCCACGACCCTGGGACGTCTGCAGCGACAGCAGATCAAGGAGCTGTGCACAAGCTTTGCACCGATTTTCTCAGCCACTCCAGGACGGACCGAACGGGCATACCACTCCATTGACACAGGTAATGCTCACCCAATTAGAACCCCACCCTACCGGGAGTCACCTCATGCCCAAGCGGCTATACAAAGGGAGATCCAGGACATGCTACAGATGGGTATAATCCGCCCCTCTAACAGTGCATGGGCATCTCCAGTGGTTCTAGTTCCCAAACCAGATGGGGAAATACGCTTTTGCGTGGACTACCGTAAGCTAAATGCTGTAACTCGTCCTGACAACTATCCAATGCCACGCACAGATGAGCTATTGGAAAAATTGGGACATGCCCAATTCATCTCTACTTTAGACTTAACCAAAGGGTACTGGCAAGTACCACTAGATGAACCCGCTAAGGAAAGGTCCGCCTTCGTCACCCAGGCAGGGGTGTATGAATTCAATGTACTCCCTTTCGGGTTGCGAAATGCACCCGCCACCTTCCAAAGACTTGTAGATGGTCTCTTAGCGGGATTGGGAGAATCTGCAGTTGCCTACCTCGATGATGTGGCCATTTTTTCTGATTCATGGACAGAACACCTGGAGCACCTGGGAAAAGTCTTCGAGCGCATCCGACAGGCAGGACTAACTGTTAAGGCTAAAAAGTGTCAAATAGGCCAAAACAGAGTGACGTACCTGGGGCACCAGGTGGGTCAAGGAACTATAAATCCCCTACAGGCCAAAGTGGATGCTATCCAAAAGTGGCCGGTTCCAAAGTCAAAGAAACAGGTCCAATCCTTCTTAGGCTTGGCCGGATATTATAGGCGATTTGTACCACACTACAGCCAAATCGCCGCCCCGCTGACAGACCTAACCAGAAAGAAACAGCCAAATGCAGTTCAGTGGACTGATGAGTGTCAAAAGGCCTTTAACCAGCTTAAGGCAACACTCATGTCTGACCCTGTGCTAAGGGCCCCAGACTTTGACAAACCGTTCCTAGTAACCACAGATGC
>NW_020706114.1:0-2156 GCF_002925995.2 Terrapene triunguis
GGACTGGGGCATGGGGGTCAGCCCTGGCTGTGAGGGGAGAGCGCCCCTTACTGAGCCCCCGACTCCCTGCAGCACAGCGCCCCCTAGTGCCATGATGGAAAATTGGGACCACAGGTTAAAGCCCGCCACACTCAGTTACCAGCCCCACTCCCTGCAGTGCCCTGCTCTTGGAAGTCTCCCCTCCGCGGACTTGCCCTGCTCGCCTTGGGTGAGCTGTTATCAGTCTGACGTCTTCTCGTTGCAGCCCCCAGCCCGAGGGCTCAGCCCCCTGGCAATGAGGGGACAAGGACCCAGGGCTAGAACTACCCCATCCCGCAAGAAGCAGGGGCTCTAAGTTTCTCGTGCAGTCCCAGCACCCAGAGTGGCGAGGGGACTGGTCGCCTCAGCGCAGCTGCTCGTCTGACAGCCCCAGAACTACCTCAGCTCAACCGACGGGGAGCCCCCCAGAGCTGTGCATTGCGGAGACTTTCCATGCCACTCGCGGGGCAGGGGCCCCAGAAAGACAGCAAACAGTTGCGGTCGGTGTTCCCTGCTTGTGTTTCAGGCCTGCTGGCTAATATAGAATCACAGAATCATAGAATAGCAGGGTTGGAAGGGACCTCAGGAGGTATCTAGTCCAAGCCCCTGCTCAAAGCAGGACCAAGCCCCAACTAAATCATCCCAGCCAGGGCTTTGTCAAGCCGGGCCTTCAAAACCTATAAGGAAGGAAAATATGCTCTTTGCAGGGGGACTAGAGGAAAGGTGATGAATTGCGGGGGCGGGAGCAGCACTTTGTTGGTGTCCGACTATCCCGCGTTGCACCGGGCCGGGGGCCGACAGAACGCAGGAGCTCGGGTCCGCGATGGCCCATGCGAGGTACTCGAAATGAACAGTCCCTTGACAGCCTGATCCTAGCATCGCCGGCCGGGAGCGAGGTGTGAGGCGGGGGCTTGCAACCCGTGCTGGCATTAAAGGAGCGTGCTGCCCAACGTGATCTCCAAGACAGCCGCGGCTCTTTGGAGCTGGCCGGTGCAGCTCCACCGATTCAGCCGTGCGGCCGCCTTGATCAAAGGCAGGCCGTGATTCGGGGCGACAAGGGGCGGCGCGCCCGTGTCTGAATAACAAGAGAGGGAGTCGATGTTGTGTCTCGCTCCGACATAGTGCCTTAACCCCTGGAGGAAGCGGAGGCAGGAGCGGACAAAGATGGGCGGATGAGTCTGCTGTGTATTTATTTAGCAAGTGCAGATCGGCTTGGCTACAAGGGCTGGAGGTGGGGGCTGAAACCCTCAGTCTTAGCTAGCGGCTCTGTCTCTCATGTACATGCCTGCCCGGGCACCGGGTCTCTGATCTCGCCAACTCTGCCTTCCTGCCCCGAGGGCCCTGAAATCTTGTCAGGCCCCAGAATCATGAGATAGACCTAAACATCATGAGATTTTTATATATAAAACCGACGTTTTGGGGGCTTTTCCTTTCCCTTCTGGTTTATGAGCTTTTACGGCATGTTTCCCGGCTTTTCTCTAGAACCAGGAGGCCTAGAAACTTGCTCTTTCTTTGAAAGCAAGAGCCACGATTCTCCTCCAGTCACGTGTCTCCGGGAGCTGAGGCTTTAAGGGGAACAACAAATACTGTGAGATGCGATAAAATCACCTGTTAGCGCTGTGCAGAATGGTCCCCGGCTCCATCCGTTTCTCCTCGCCCCACTGTAGGGTGAAGGCCTCTTCTGTGCTGCTCCTGTCCGTTCAGCTGTATTGTCACCCTCGCTGCATGGCTAAAGACTCCTCGACACTCCCTTTCCCCATCACGTGCTCGCTCCTGGCAGGTCGAGAGGAGGCATGACCCTCTGCACGAAATGCATCTGCCCCATTGGGTTTGCTGTTAGCCCACAGGCTGGGACGGCTGGTCCGTGGCCCTTTCACCTGGAGGACCACAGGACAGCCCCTCCTCACTTGCTTATTTGGCAGCTATCTTTGGTTCCCCTGGCCCGGCTGAATTACTGTTAGTCAGCATATTGGGCTGGAGTAGTGCGTATGGCTTCCATCCTGGAGTGCTTGGTGCTGTACAAAACCAGACCAAAGAGACGTGCCGCCCTGTCCCTGTGGGGGAGCCGTGTTGGGGGGGGGTGGGGGGGCGGGGGGGTTGTGAGTCAGATGCGGCGGCAGGGTTTTGAGGAAGTTGCC
>NW_020706115.1:0-1030 GCF_002925995.2 Terrapene triunguis
TTTTTCCTTGCATTGTTTTTTTCCCGACACCTTGTCCCTTTGCCCCAGGACCAGGAAAAAAAATTCTATATAAGGGAATGGCAAAGTGTGGAAAACAAGAGCAGAGCCGGGCTGGGAGCAGGGGCGTCTTTCCAGGAATGGCATGAGGAGGGGCCGGGGGTCAGGGCCGACGGGCCGGGGGAGGAGAAATAGCAGCGCTTCCCAGAGGAGTGAGCCGTGCGGAACGCGGCCCACGTGGCACCTTGCCCGGCAGCGGGCGTTGCAGCGTGGCTCGGTGGGAGCCCTTTGGGGCCTGCTTTCTGTCAGCTCGGCTCTGTCTCCGCGGGGAGCGTCTGCCTCGCGCTTTATAAGGTGCTGCAGAAAGGCCGGGTGCTGCCGGTCAGAGCCGGAGCGACTGACATCGCGCCGAGCCGTGGCTTTTGCCAGGACGGTGGGGTCTTGGGCCGGGTCGGAGGGACAGTTGCTCATAGAGTCATTTTCCGGAGGGTCTGGCTGGAGAATCTTGCCCGCATGCTCGGGGTTCAGCTGATCGCCATATTTGGGGTCGGGAAGGAATTTTCCTCCGGGGTAGATTGGCAGAGGCCCTGGAGGTTTTTCGCCTTCCTCCGCAGCATGGGGCAGGGGTCGCTTGCTGGAGGATTCTCTGCGACTTGAAGTCTTTAAATCATGATTTGGGGACTTCAACAGCTGAGTCAAGGGAGAGAATTATTCCAGGAGTGGGTGGGTCAGCTTTTGTGGCCTGCATCATGCGGGAGATCAGACTAGATGATCATAATGGTCCCTTCTGACCTTAAAGTCTATGAGTCTATGAGTTGCTGACTGGCTTGGGGTGGGGGAAACGGGGTCCCATCGAGTTACTGCCCGGCAGTAGTTAGGGAAGCAGCACCGTGGCATCATCTCACAGTCACTGCCTGTCTTGACTGAGCGCCTCCCCCATGCCACTGTCTGTGGCACAGCGCCCCCTGGTACCAGACTGGGGCACTGGGGTCAGCCCTGGCTGTGAGGGGAGAGCGCCCCCTACTGAGCCCCC
>NW_020706116.1:0-1934 GCF_002925995.2 Terrapene triunguis
ATGGGGGTCAGCCCTGGCTGTGAGGGGAGAGCGCCCCCTACTGAGCCTCCCGACTCCCTGCAGCACAGCGCCCCCTAGTGCCATGATGGAAAATTGGGACCACAGGTTAAAGCCCGCCACACTCAGTTACCAGCCCCACTCCCTGCAGTGCCCTGCTCTTGTAAGTCTCCCCTCCGCGGACTTGCCCTGCTCCCCTTGGGTGAGCTGTTATCAGTCTGACGTCTTCTCGTTGCAGCCCCCAGCCCGAGGGCTCAGCCCCCTGGCAATGAGGGGACAAGGACCCAGGGCTAGAACTACCCCATCCCGCAAGAAGCAGGGTTTCAGGCCTGCTGGCTAATATAGAATCACAGAATCATAGAATAGCAGGGTTGGAAGGGACCTCAGGAGGTATCTAGTCCAAGCCCCTGCTCAAAGCAGGACCAATCCCCAACTAAATCATCCCAGCCAGGGCTTTGTCAAGCCGGGCCTTCAAAACCTCTAAGGAAGGAAAATATGCTCTTCGCAGGGGGACTAGAGGAAAGGTGATGAATTGCGGGGGCGGGAGCAGGACTTTGTTGGTGTCCGACTATCCCGCGTTGCACCGGGCCGGGGGCCAACAGAACGCAGGAGCTCAGGTCCGCGACGGCCCATGTGAGGTACTCGAAATGAACAGACCCTTGACAGCCTGATCCTAGCATCGCCGGCCGGGAGCGAGGTGTGAGGTGGGGGCTTGCAACCCGTGCTGGCATTAAAGGAGCGTGCTGCCAACGTGATCTCCAAGACAGCCGCGGCTCTTTGGAGCTGGCCGGTGCAGCTCCACCGATTCAGCCGTGCGGCCGCCTTGATCAAAGGCAGGCCGTGATTCGGGGCGACAAGGGGCGGCGCGCCCGTGTCTGAATAACAAGAGAGGGAGTCGATGTTGTGTCTCGCTCCGGCATAGTGTCTTAACCCCTGGAGGAAGCGGAGGCAGGAGCGGACAAAGATGGGCGGATGAGTCTGCTGTGTATTTATTTAGCAAGTGCGGATCGGCTTGGCTACAAGGGCTGGAGGTGGGGGATGAAACCCTCAGTCTTAGCTAGCGGCTCTGTCTCTCATGTACATGCCTGCCCGGGCACCGGGTCTCTGATCTCGCCAACTCTGCCTTCCTGCCCCGAGGGCCCTGAAATCTTGTCAGGCCCCAGAATCATGAGATAGACCTAAACATCATGCGATTTTTATATATAAAACCGACGTTTTGGGGGCTTTTCCTTTCCCTTCTGGTTTATGAGCTTTTACGTCATGTTTTCTGGCTTTTCTCTAGAACCAGGAGACCTAGAAACTTGCTCTTTCTTTGAAAGCGAGAGCCACGCTTCTCCTCCAGTCACGTGTCTCCGGGAGCTGAGGCTTTAAGGGGAACAACAAATATTGTGAGATGCGATAAAATCACCTGTTAGCGCTGTGCAGAATGGTCCCCGGCTCCGTCCGTTTCTCCCCGCCCCACTGTAGGGTGAAGGCCTTTTCTGTGCTGCTCCTGTCCGTTCAGCTGTATTGTCACCCTCGCTGCATGGCTAAAGACTCCTCGACGCTCCCTTTGCCCATCGCGTGCTCGCTCCTGGCAGGTCGAGAGGAGGCATGACCCTCTGCACAAAATGTATCTGCCCCATTGGGTTTGCTGTTAGCCCACAGGCTGGGACAGCTGGTCCGTGGCCCTTTCACCTGGAGGACCACAGGACAGCCCCTCCTCACTTGCTTATTTGGCAGCTAACTTTGGCTCCCCTGGCCCGGCTGAATTACTGTTAGTCAGCGTATTGGGCTGGAGTAGTGCGTATGGCTTCCATCCTGGAGTGCTTGGTGCTGTACAAAACCAGACCAAAGAGACGTGCCGCCCTGTCCCTGTGGGGGAGCCGTGTTGGGGGGTGTGTGGAGGCAGGGGGGTTGTGAGTCAGATGCGGCGGCAGGGTTTTGAGGAAGTTGCC
>NW_020706117.1:0-4106 GCF_002925995.2 Terrapene triunguis
CCCCATGTAGTCCAAAAGGGAGGACAGTATATTGAAAAAGACCCTCTGGTGTAGAGAACGCAATCTTTTCCTTTGCGTCTTCTGCAAGGGGAATCTGCCAGTTCCCCTTTGTCAAGTCTAGGGTAGTCAAGTACCGGGCATTACCCAGACGGTCCACTAGCTCATCTATGCGAGGTATGGGGTACGCATCGAACTGGGATACTTCGTTTAGTCGCCGGAAGTCATTGCAAAATCTTGTGGTGCCATCAGGTTTGGGCACCAGCACGACTGGGCTGGACCACTGACTGTGGGATTCTTCAATGATCCCCAACTCCAGCATTTTTTTTATATCTGCTTTTATTTCCTCCCTTTTTGCCGCTGGCACCCGATAGGGCCTCATTGTTACTCTGGCCCCAGGGTTCGTGACGATGTGGTGATGTGTCTCGGTTGTTCGACCCGGTTTTGTCGAGAACACATCTTGGTTCTGGAAGATCATCTCAGACACCTCATTCTTCTGGTCTGGTGTTAAATCAGGAGACACTCTCACCTGTTTGGAAGGCTTGTTTTCCTGGGTTAGGTCTTTTTGGACTGTTGTGCATGCCTCTTGTGCATGCCAGGGTTTCAGAAGGTTAACGTGATAAATCTGTTCTTGTTTTCTGCGTCCTGGCTGCCACACCTTGTAGGTTACTTCCCCCACGGGTTCAACTACCTCATAGGGCCCCTGCCATTGGGCCAGAAGCTTGCTTTCTGCCATGGGTACCAACACCATAACCCAATCCCCTGGTTGGAACTGTTGCACTTTTGCCTGGTGATTGTAATGGGTTCACTGGGCCTCCTGTGCCTTCTCCAAATGTTCCCGTACAATAGGGGTAACCCGGGCTATCCGGTCTCACATCTGCATTACATGCTCTATTATATTTCTCCCCTCATTGGGTTCCTCTTCTCAGATCTCTTTGGCGATATCTAGTATGCCACGGGGGTGACGCCCGTATAACAACTCAAAGGGGGAAAACCCAGTTGAGGCCTGTGGTACCTCCCAGATAGCGAACATAAGGTAGGGTAGTAGGGTGTCCCAATCCTTCCCGTCTCGACTTACCACCTTCCTTATCATAGCCTTGAGGGTTCAGTTAAACCTTTCTACCAACCCATCAGTCTGCGGATGGTAGACCGAAGTTCTCAAGGTATGTATATGGAGAACCGTACAGAGGTCCTTCATTAGCTTCGACATAAATGGGGTTCCTTGGTCGGTTAATATCTCCTTCGGTAGCCCCATTTGGGCAAAGATCCCCACCAGCTCTTTGGCTATAGTTTTAGAGGCGGTGTTCCGCAGGGGGGACGGCTTCTGGGTAGCGAGTAGCATAGTCCAAAACAACAAGTATATATTGGTGGCCCCGAGCCGTCTTCTCCAGGGGTCCCACTAGGTCCATGGCTATTCGCTCGAAGGGGACCTCTATGATGGGAAGGGGTACTAAAGGTGCCCTCAAGTGGGGACGGGGACTGTGCAGCTGACACTCCGGGCAGGAGGCACAGTACCTCCGCACTTCTTCATGTACTCCAGGCCAGAAGAACCATCGTAGGACTCGTGCCAGGGTCTTCTCTACCCCCAAATGCCCCCCAAAAAGATGACTATGAGCAAGACTTAATACAGCGTTCTGGTGTTTTTGAGGTACTAGGATCTGCTGTACCTTCTGCCCCTGTACTGGTGCAACCCGGTATAAGAGATCCTTCTTCATTATGAAGTAGGGTCCTGGTCCCTGGGTTTTTCCTTCCACGGGGACCCCATCTATTTCAGTCACCTCCTTCCTAATGTTGCCATACCTTGGGTCTTCTGCCTGGTCCCATCCAAAATTTCCTCTCCCGGGGCTAATCTGCCCAAGATCTAGGGGCCCAGTCTCTGTTGCCTCTACTGGTTCAGAAGCATTAGGGTGGGGGTCAGACACAGGTGCTTCTCCCTCCTGTGTGGCCTCCTTTTCAGCTGCGCGGGTCCGCCTACCTACAAGAGCGACCCTCTGGCTTTGGGTCAGTATTCGGGTTCCCAAGGCCTTAGCTGCCCTTCTTTCCCTTTTTGTCTTTCTACTCTGTCTGGGAGTGGAGAACAAATCTGGGGATATTTCAGAGAAGATTGGGGGTTGACAGTCTGCTGTGGATACCTCACCAATTTTAGGATCCCAATCTTTCTCCAATCCCCCTACTGGGAGTAAGTTTCCAAACCCTGGGAAGTCCCTCCCTATGAGCACCGGGTATGGGAGTTTAGGGACTACACCTGCTGTTACCTCAGTAGTGTTCCCTTGGATCTCAATTTTTACTGGGATGGTGGGGTAGTAACTAACTGTCCCATGGACACATGTTATCCCCGTACGTTTAGCCTGCAGCAGCTGACTACGCTTCACACGCTTCCCTGAGATAAGCGTGATAGCACTCCCCGAATCAACCGGTGCCGTGGTCCCTACCCCATTTAGTTTCACTGGTCTGGTATACATATGTGGGGTTAGTGAGACCCCCACAAGGTGGATTAGGGAGCATGGATCTGTCCAGTTCCCCAGGTTACACTGCATAGGCCCCTCAGCATTGGGACACTGTGCAGCTATGTGTCCCCACTCCCCGCAGGCATAACATCTGTATGGAGCCCTAGGCGTTCCCCGGTCTCTTGGTTTGGGCAGTCTAACATCACGATCCTCTTCTACCCCAGTGCTCCGACTCTTTGTGGCCTCTGATGGGCCTTCAGCCTCTCTCTTTTTCCACCTGGGCCCTCCTGGTGGCCCAGTCACCCGAACTTTAGGGCTTGGTGCTGCTAGTTTAACTCGGGGTGCCTCTTCCTTAACTGGTCGGGTCAGCTCCCTCGCTGTCCTTCGCCTCTCTACCAGGGCGACAACCTCGTCATAGGTGGAGGGTTCGTTCTGGCTTACCCAGACACGAAGGTCTGGTGGTAGTCCCCTTACGTATCGGTCGATGACCAGAACTGCTAGTATCTCTTCCGGACTCCGGGAGTCTGTTTGCAACCACTTTCGTGCCAGATGGATGAGGTCATACAATTGGGACCGCGGGTTTTTGTCTTCCTGGTACCTCCAACCGTGATACTTCTGGGCCCGCACTGCTGTCGTTACCCCAGATCTGGCCAGGATCTCTGCTTTCAGAGATAGTCTGCCGAAGCCTCTTCAGGCAGATCATGGTAGGCCTTCTGGGCCTCCCCACACAGAGATGGGGCAAGGATGCCAGACCACTGATCTCGAGGCCAGGCCTCCCGTAGGGCTGTCCTCTCAAAGGCCAGAAGGTATGCCTCTACATCATCCTCCCGTGTCATTTTCTGCAGCCAATGGCTGGCCCGTATGAGCCGCGTCCGAACATGGCCGTGATTCAGCTCTGTAAGGGACTTTACCTGGTTTACCAGTTCCCGCAACATAGCTCTGTCTTGAGCAGCCTGGTCCATCAGCAGACGATTAGTCTCTTGCTGCAGCCGCACTGCCCCCTGTTGGGCGGCTGCCTGGACACGGGTAGCCTCCTGCTTGGCTGCCGTAGCTTGTATCAGTGCCCGCACTACGTCATCCATTGTGGTGAAAAAAAATAAACCCTCCCCCCCCCTTTTTTTTTTTATTTTTCCCTCCTTCTTCCGCCACGCTGTGCACCCCAAGATCAAACACCTGATGCCAGTGTGACAAAGTTCCTCCTCTATCTTGGTGGGTCCTGCGCTTATCGGCGGATTTTCTTGCTTCAGAGATTCACCATGTGGGTTGGGGGAACAGCCCAGAGACATTCCCCTCTGGAAGAACCCACAGTCCAGGTCAATTGGGAGGTTTGGGGGGAACCCAGGCCCGCCCTCTACTCCGGATTCCAGCCCAGGGCCCTGTGGACTGCAGCTGTCTATAGTACCTCTTGTAACAGTTGCATGACAGCTACAACTCCCTGGGCTACTTCCCCATGGCCTCCTCCAAACACCTTCCTTCTTCTCACCATAGGACCTTCCTCCTGGTGTCTGATAACGCTTGTGCTCCTCAGTCCTCCAGTAGCACACCCTCTCACTCTCAGCTCCTTACGCCTCTTGCTTCCAGCTCCTCACACTCGCACCACAAACTGAAGTGAGCTCCTTTTAAAACCCAGGTGCCCTGATTAGCCTGCCTTAATTGATTCTA
>NW_020706118.1:0-1070 GCF_002925995.2 Terrapene triunguis
TTCACTTATATTTTTATAAAACCATATAGACTGCACAACGTCACACCCTCCTCCTGAACTTACTGCCAGAGACTTGGACACTGACCATGGCGGAGGCAGTATACCTAAAATTCGTTTTTGGGCTCCCCTATGGGGCAGACACTCCTGTGTCCCCCAAAAGGGAAAGAGACCCTGATCCAGCTGTAGGCTCACAGCTCCAAGCTATGAGAGACCTTTCGCTGGCCAGCAAAATCCCCCCCCTTTAACTCAGGTTGGGTTTGTTTCCAGCTAGAGTCCTTGGGGTTTGTTCCCACCGCAGCAGTCACCAGAACCCCAACTTCCAGCTCCAGGATATGTGTCTCTGTGCACCTCTTCCACTCCATTACAGCCAGGTCATGCTTCTGGGTCTTACTTGCTTTGTCTCTTAAGTCCAGGCTGGTGGCCAGCCTTTTCCTTTCCCAGGTCTGCCTTTTCCCAGGCAAATTGTACATCAATTTCCATTTGTCTCCCCTTGAGATCATCGCTTGATGAGCTGGGATACCACAGAGAACACCCTCCTGCCAGAACAGGCACCCCTTCACTCCTGTCTTGCTAGGTTAGACACTTCAGTCAGCTTCAGCACAGACAGAGGTTGGGCCACACCCATCTGCAGTTCACTGAAACTGAGATGCACTCAGTTCAGGGGCTTCTTAGTTAACAGAGACATTCCCAGTGCCCATTGTTCAGTCTTTCTGGGGCAATTTGCAACTTGTGTAGTTTTAGCTTCTTTTGATCTTCATTCTTACTTATTTTGCTTCCTTTTCTGTCCCTACTTCCCTTTCCCAAAATAAGCAAACAGAAAATAACAAACCAGTAACCACTTTGTCTGTTCTCCAGCCACCACACTTAAAACTCACTTAAAATCACTACCAGTATCTCAAAGCAATCAGCTGTGCACAGATCCTGCTCGACTACGCCACTGTGACGGGTTGGATCACAGAAACCCCCTTGGGAGCTGCCACCCGATGTGCCAAGACTACCCCTGCTTCTGTTTTCCCTGCCAGTTCAGGACTCCAGCACCCCGTCTTGCTGAATTAGACACTCCAGTCCAC
>NW_020706119.1:0-2655 GCF_002925995.2 Terrapene triunguis
CATTTCGCGCCTTTTTTCCTGGGTGAACACTGCAGACTCCATACCACGGCAAGCATGGAGCCCGCTCAGCTCCAGACAGCAGTCATGAACATTGTAAACACCTCGCGCGTTCTCGTGGAGTTTATGCTGAGCCAGGACCAGAAAAATGAGGCGAGGAGGCGGCGGCGGCGGGAGCGCAGCGACTAGCGTGATGAGCACATGGACATGGACACGGACACAGAATTCTCTCAAACCACGGTCCCCGGTGCTTTGGAGATCATGTTGTTAATGGGGCAGATTCTATCCATGGAACGCCGATTCTGGGCAAGGGAAACAAGCACAGACTGGTGGGACCGCATAGTGTTGCAGGTGTGGGACGATTCCCAGTGGCTGCGGAACTTTCGCATGCGTAAGGGCACTTTCGTGGAACTTTGTGACTTGCTTTCCCCTGCCCTGAAGCGCCAGAACACCAGGATGAGAGCAGCCCTCACAGTTGAGAAGCGAGTGGCAATAGCCCTGTGGAAGCTTGCAACGCCAGACAGCTACCGGTCAGTCGGGAATCAATTTGGAGTGGGCAAATCTACTGTGGGGGCTGCTGTGATGCAAGTAGCCAAAGCAATCACTGAGGTGCTGCTACACAAGCTAGTGACTCTGGGAGATGTGCAGGTCATAGTGGATGGCTTTGCTGCAATGGGATTCCCTAACTGTGGTGGGGCGATAGATGGAACCCACATCCCTATCTTGGCACCGGAGCACCAGGGTACCCAGTACGTAAACCGCAAGGGGTACTTTTCAATGGTGCTGCAAGCACTGGTGGATCACAAGGGACGTTTCACCGACATCAACGTGGGGTGGCCGGGAAGGGTTCATGTTGCTCGCGTCTTCAGGAACACTACTCTGTTTAAACGGCTGCAGCAAGGGACTTACTTCCCGGACCAGAAAATAACCGTTGGGGATGTTGAAATGCCAATAGTTATCCTTGGGGACCCAGCCTACCCCTTAATGCCATGGCTCATGAAGCCATACACAGGCAGCCTGGACAGGAGTCAGGAGCTGTTTAACTACAGGCTGAGCAAGTGCAGAATGGTGGTAGAATGTGCATTTGGCTGTTTAAAAGGTCGCTGGCGATCGCTACTGACTCGCTCTGACCTCAGCCAAAGAAATCTCCCCATTGTTATTTCTGCTTGCTGTGTGCTCCACAATCTCTGTGAAAGTAAGGGGGAGACCTTTATGGCAGGGTGGGAGGCTGAGGCAAATCTCCTGGCTGCTGATTACGCGCAGCCAGACACCAGGGCGATTAGAAGAACACACCAGGAAGCGCTGTGCATCAGAGAAGCTTTGAAAACCAGTTTCATGACTGACCAGGCTACAGTGTGAAAATTCTGTTTGTTTCTCCTTTCATGAAAACCAGCCCCCTTTATTGACTCATTCATTCTCTGTAAGCAACCCACCCTCCCCCCAGCTTTCTTTCAAAGGAAATAAAGTCACTATCGTTTAAAAATCATGTATTCTTTATTAAGTGATTATAAACATAGGGAGAGAACCAAGAAGGTAATCTGGGTGAGGTTTGGGAGGAGGATATGAGGGAAGTATAAGGCCACTGCTCAAATTCAATATAATGACAGCCTTTTGGTTGGGCTGTCCACTGGGGTGGAGTGGGAGGGTGCACGGAGCCTCCCCCCCCCGCGTTCTTACACGTCTGGGTGAGGAGGATATGGAACATGGTGAGGGGGGAGGGAGGTTATACAGCGGCTGCAGCGGCACTCTGTCATCCTGCTGCCGTTCCTGAAGCTCCACCAGACTCCGGAGCATGTCCGTTTGGTCACGCAGCAGCCCCAGCGTTGCAGCCTGCCACCTCTCATCTCGAGCGTCCCTTAAGACCTCACGTTCACTGGCATCTTTCCTAAATTTAGATACAGTGTCCTTCCACTCATTCAAATGAGCTCTTTCATTGCGTGTGGATTCCATTATTTCTGTGAACATGTCGTGTCATGTCCTCTTTCTACGACGCCTTATCTGAGAGAGCCTTCGGGACGGAGGAGGGAGGCTTGAAAAATTTGCAGCTGCTGTAGGGAGGGTTGAAAGAAAGGAGTGAATTTTTTAAATTGATACATTTTACAGAACAATACTTATACTCTTTCATGGTGAAAAACACTATTCACATTACATAGCACATGTGATTTCAGTACAAGGTCGCATTTTCCATCTTAATATTGAGTGCCTGTGGCTTTGGTGTTAGAGATCACAGACGCAGGTCCGGGCAACAGAATTCAGCTTGCAGGCAGCCATGGTAAGCCATTGTCTTTCGGCTTCTGCGCCCTCCTTTCCCACATACCAAGCAAAGCCTGTTGACTGCTGCGGTTTTCCTGTTTAACCTTCAGCAGCAGAAAACAAACTAACCCCCCCACCATCCAATTCTCTGGGATGATCGCTGTATCCCTCCCCCCACTGCGTGGCAGGTATCAGGGAAGATCCCTGCAGAAACCAAACTAACCCCCCTGCTCCCTCCCTCCCGCTATGAATTCCCTGGGATGATCAATGTACCCCTCCCCCGACCGCGTGGCTGGTAACAGGGAAGATCCCTGCTAGCCAAACGCGAAAAGCTCTGGGCCAATCCCCCCCGCGGTCACCTAACTGCAGGGAAGGATTTCTTTTCAGCCACAGGCAAACAGCCCA
>NW_020706120.1:0-1611 GCF_002925995.2 Terrapene triunguis
CCTGGCTGCTGATTACGCGCAGCCAGACACCAGGGCGATTAGAAGAACACACCAGGAAGCGCTGTGCATCAGAGAAGCTTTGAAAACCAGTTTCATGACTGACCAGGCTACAGTGTGAAAATTCTGTTTGTTTCTCCTTTCATGAAAACCAGCCCCCTTTATTGACTCATTCATTCTCTGTAAGCAACCCACCCTCCCCCCAGCTTTCTTTCAAAGGAAATAAAGTCACTATCGTTTAAAAATCATGTACTCTTTATTAAGTGATTATAAACATAGGGAGAGAACCAAGAAGGTAATCTGGGTGAGGTTTGGGAGGAGGATATGAGGGAAGTATAAGGCCACTGCTCAAATTCAATATAATGACAGCCTTTTGGTTGGGCTGTCCACTGGGGTGGAGTGGGAGGGTGCACGGAGCCTCCCCCCCCCGCGTTCTTACACGTCTGGGTGAGGAGGATATGGAACATGGTGAGGGGGGAGGGAGGTTATACAGCGGCTGCAGCGGCACTCTGTCATCCTGCTGCCGTTCCTGAAGCTCCACCAGACTCCGGAGCATGTCCGTTTGGTCACGCAGCAGCCCCAGCGTTGCAGCCTGCCACCTCTCATCTCGAGCGTCCCTTAAGACCTCACGTTCACTGGCATCTTTCCTAAATTTAGATACAGTGTCCTTCCACTCATTCAAATGAGCTCTTTCATTGCGTGTGGATTCCATTATTTCTGTGAACATGTCGTGTCATGTCCTCTTTCTACGACGCCTTATCTGAGAGAGCCTTCGGGACGGAGGAGGGAGGCTTGAAAAATTTGCAGCTGCTGTAGGGAGGGTTGAAAGAAAGGAGTGAATTTTTTAAATTGATACATTTTACAGAACAATACTTATACTCTTTCATGGTGAAAAACACTATTCACATTACATAGCACATGTGATTTCAGTACAAGGTCGCATTTTCCATCTTAATATTGAGTGCCTGTGGCTTTGGTGTTAGAGATCACAGACGCAGGTCCGGGCAACAGAATTCAGCTTGCAGGCAGCCATGGTAAGCCATTGTCTTTCGGCTTCTGCGCCCTCCTTTCCCACATACCAAGCAAAGCCTGTTGACTGCTGCGGTTTTCCTGTTTAACCTTCAGCAGCAGAAAACAAACTAACCCCCCCACCATCCAATTCTCTGGGATGATCGCTGTATCCCTCCCCCCACTGCGTGGCAGGTATCAGGGAAGATCCCTGCAGAAACCAAACTAACCCCCCTGCTCCCTCCCTCCCGCTATGAATTCCCTGGGATGATCAATGTACCCCTCCCCCGACCGCGTGGCTGGTAACAGGGAAGATCCCTGCAGAAACCAAACTAACCCCCCCGCCCCCCCCTCCCGCCATGAATTCCCTGGGATGATCGCTTTACCCCTCCCCCCACCGCGTGGCTGGTATCAGGGAAGATCCCTGCTAGCCAAACGCGAAAAGCTCTGGGCCAATTCCCCCCCCACCCCCGCGCTTGGCTAACTGCAGGGAAGGATTTCTTATCAGTCACTGGCAAACAGCCCAGTAGGAACGGCCACCTCTGTCCCCTTAATTAAGTTCCCGTATTTCAACCAGGTTACCATGAGCGATATCACTCTCCTGAG
>NW_020706121.1:0-1407 GCF_002925995.2 Terrapene triunguis
GCCTGGCTGCTGATTACGCGCAGCCAGACACCAGGGCGATTAGAAGAGCACACCAGGAAGCAGTGTGCATCAGAGAAGCTTTGAAAACCAGTTTCATGACTGGCCAAGCTAGAGTGTGAAATTTCTGTTTGTTTCTCCTTCATGAAAACCCGCCCCCTTTATTGGCTCATTCTCTGTAAGTAACCCACCCTCCCCCTTCCCCCAGCTTGCTTTCAAACCAAATAAAGTCACTATCGTTTAAAAATCATTTATTCTTTATTCATAGATTGTAAAAAGAGGGAGGGATCCCGGGTGGGGTTTGGGAGGAGGGAAGGAAAAGGCCATTAAGAAATGGTTAAAAAAATGACAGCCTTTTGCTTGGGCTGTCCACTGGGGTGGAATGGGAAGGTGTACGGAGCCTCCCCCTCCCGCGTTCTTACACGTCTGGGTGAGGAGGATATGGAACATGATGAGGGGGGAGGGGGGTTATACAGGGGCTGTAGCGGCACTCTGTAATCCTGCTGCCGTTCCTGAAGCTCCACCAGACGCCGGAGCATGTCTGTTTGCTCTCGCAGTAGCCCCAGCGTTGCTTCCCGACTCCTCTGATCTTCCTGCCGCCACCTCTCATCTCGAGCGTCTCTCCTGTCCTCACGTTGGTCCCTCCTGTCCTCACGTTGGTCCCTCCTGTCCTCACGTTGGTCCCTCCTGTCCTCACGTTCACTGGCTTCTTTCCTATACTTTGAAACCGTGTCCTTCCACTCATTCAGATTAGCTCTGTCACTGCGGGTGGATTGCATGATTTCTGAAACATCTCGTCTCGCGTCTTCTTCTTCCGACGCCTTATCTGTGCTAGCCTTCGGGATGGAGGAGGGAGGCTTGAAGAATTTGCAGCTGCAGGAGGGAGGGAAAAAATGAGAGAATTTTTTAAAAAGATACATTTTGCAGAACAATGCTTATACTCTTTCACGGTGACCAACACTATTCACATTACATAGCACATCTGATTTTGCCTCTTAATATTGAGTGCCTGTGGCTTTGGTGTTAGAGATCACAGACGCAGGTCCGGGCAACAGAATTCAGCTTGCAGGCAGCCATGGTAAGCCATTGTCTTTCGGCTTCTGCGCCCTCCTTTCCCACATACCAAAGCAAAGCCTGTTGACTGCTGCAGTTTTCCTGTTAACCTTCAGCAGCAGAAAACAAACTAACCCCCCCACCATCCAATTCTCTGGGATGATCGCTGTATCCCTCCCCCCACTGCGTGGCAGGTATCAGGGAAGATCCCTGCAGAAACCAAACTAACCCCCCTGCTCCCTCCCTCCCGCTATGAATTCCCTGGGATGATCAATGTACCCCTCCCCCGACCGCGTGGCTGGTAACAGGGAAGATCCCTGCTAGCCAAACGCGAAAAGCTCTGGGCCAATCCCCCCC
>NW_020706122.1:0-5094 GCF_002925995.2 Terrapene triunguis
CATCGGCTCTTTGGCCTTCTACTCCCCTGAGTTACCTGGTAGCTATGTCTAGTGACACCAACAATCCCTCCTTTGAGAACACTCAACAAACCTTTGTCAGAGTTTTCTCATACTCTAAAGACAAAATGCGATTAAGCTCTATACAATCAAGATTATCAATGAGAGGGTATAAGGGAACTTCTAGGGAATGGGAGGCACAAATCTTACCTATGAGCACTTTACAGCAAATGAGCCAAAGAACAAGAACAAAACATATTACCACACCTGTGAGCAAGATGCGAACAATGCTTCCCCCTATATTCCCTAGTTCCCCTAAACCAGGTATCCAACCCCAAAGGGAATCCAAAATAGTGGGTTTTCCTTCCTGGGCCTTCCACTGGTTAAAGGCCCGTTCAGCTGACAAGATGTGCTTGTTAATGTCCTGTGAAAACTCTGGGACATAGGTACAACACTCTTCTCCAATAAGGGCACATACCCCGCCTCGTGAGGCTAACACATAATCTAGGGCCTGTCGGTTCTGCAAAGCCAGCAGTCGAAGCTGGTACAGCTCAGAACTTATGCTTTTCTCTATGGCTAGGGTATCATTGGCAAACTGGGTGAGAAATTTAGACAGTCTTCTGTAAAGTTGGGTTAGCCGTCCCACCCCATAGGAAGGGAGGGCTATCATCCCAAACCTGTCTCCTTCACTGATGGGTTCTAAGGTAGCTCTCAAGGACCGATAGTACCTGGGACGACCTGAGGGAGCCTTAGGTAGAATGCGGAGGGGAGGAGCAAGATAGCCTTTGTAACAGCTACCATGCCAACCATTAGGAAGCCATTTGTAGGCACTAGTACCACAAACCCAAATACCCAGAAGATAAGAAGAATTGACACTAAACAAGTCAAAAAATAACAAGACCAAATACATAGGCCAGGTCGGCCTTCTGTGAGAAAATAAAACCAATGCTCAGGGTTCTCGCGGGGAGTATGCTGTGACTGTTCAGAGAGATCACAACGCATTCCCAGTGACCCTTACTGTCTTTTGAATAACAGCTTAAGTTCCAAATCGTCGTTAGCCGTCTTCTCAGCAGGCTGGACAGTCCACTGTTCAGGAGCGGGCACTGCTTTCAGTCGAGAGTGATGAATCCAGTTCTTGTGTCCTTCGACCTTTGCCGCTGTATGGGTGACAAGCAGGACGGTGTGGGGTCCCTTCCACTTCTCTTGGAGAGGCTCGTCCTTCCAGGTCCGCACGAGAACGGAGTCACCAGGCTGCAGGGAGTGGACCCGGACATCCAGCAGAAGAGGCTGTGAATCTTTGGTGTACCTGTGAAGAAAAGAAAGAACAGCAGACAGAGAGCACATGTACTGAGACAAG
This sequence comes from Terrapene triunguis, assembly GCF_002925995.2. NCBI lineage: Eukaryota > Metazoa > Chordata > Testudines > Emydidae > Terrapene > Terrapene triunguis. The sequence goes on from NW_020706122.1 coordinate 1,355, forward strand.
AAACCATACCCCATCTCCCACTCCCCTGCCAGAACTGGGGTACCATTCATAGGCCATGCTCTTCCAAACATAATCTCGAAGGGATTAAGCCCTATCCTACCCTTAGGGAGAGCACGAATGCGAAGTAACACAAGGGGCAAGGCATCAGGCCACTTAAGAGAGGCCTCCTGACAGACCTTTGAGAGGTGTCGCTTGAGTGTCTGATTTGTGCGTTCCACTACTCCACTGGCTTGTGGTCGCCAGGGTGTGTGGAGTTTCCAGGGGATTTGCTGAGCAATTGATATCTTTTGAACCACTTGAGATGTGAAGTGTGTTCCATTATCAGATTCCATCCACTGAGGGAGTCCGAAGCAAGGAATGATCTCCTTGACAAACTTAAGAGCCACTGTCTTGGCAGTGTTGTTGCGACATGGGAAGGCTTCAGGCCATCCGCTGAATCAATCCACTAAGACGAGAAGGTACCTGTACCCTTGGGTCCTGGGAAACTCAGTAAAGTCTATTTGCCACACTAATCCTGGGCCTGGGGTAGGTTCCAGGGTGGCTGGTGGCACTGCTACTCCTGGTCGAGGGTTATTCTTTTGGCAGATTAAACATTCAGCCTGTACCTGTGATGCTAGGGGTTTAAGTCTAGAGGTTAGAAAATATTTATTCATGAGCTGGGTAAGAGCCTCTCTGCCTGCGTGTGTGGTTTGATGCAGTTTCTGCAACACTGGTCAAATCAGGCCCTTGGGCAGGAGGATTTTTCCCTCTGTGGAATAAAACCATCCCTCTTTTTCCTGGAGACCGAGACTGTCAGCCAGGTTTCTGTCCTCTTGGGAGTACTGAGGGGCTGCAAGCTTACCCACTGATGGGATAAGGGCATGCATTTGGGCATTCTCCTCTGATGGTGATTTCAGGGTAGCAGCTCGCTTAGCTTCCCTGTCTGCTCTGGCATTGCCCTTGGTTACATCTTGATCTTCCCTTTGATGGGCTTTGCAATGCACCACTGCTACTGCTGAGGGGAATTGTACTGCTTCTAACAGCCGGAGAATTTGAGACCCATACTTGACCGGAGAGCCTTGGGCTGTTAGCTTCCCCTTTGCTTCCACAATCCAGCATGAGCATGCAATACCCCAAAAGCATACTTTGAATCAGTAAAGATATTAACCCGTTTGTCTTTTGCCAGCTCAAGTCAGGGCCACTAGTTCAGCAAGCTGGGCAGATGTTCCCGCTGGTAAACTCTCAGCTTCCACGGTATCATGAAGAGACACAATAGCATAACCAGCCCTCCTTTGCCCATCCACAACAGTACTACTTCCATCTGTATACCATTCCAAGTCAGCATTTGGGAGTGGCTGATCTTCTAGATCTGGGCGGCTAGAATACTGAACATCTATGATTTCTAGACAGTCATGTTCCTGCTTCTCTGTCTCTGGTAGCAGGGTAGCTGGATTAAGGGAGGGACAGATCTGCAGGGTGACTTCAGGATTCTCTAACAGCTTCGCCTGGTACCGAGCAACCCGAGCCTGTGTGAGCCAAAGACCACCCTTAGTGTCCAGCAAGGCTTGAACCATATGGGGAACATACACTTGCACAGTTCCTCCCAGTGTCAGGTTTCCAGCTTCCCCAAGCACTAGAGCAGTAGCTGCAACTGCCCTCAAACAGGCTGGCCATCCCTTTGAAACTTGATCCAGTTGTTTAGAAAAGTATGCCACAGGGCGCTTCCAGGCACCTAATAGCTGAAATGCTCTGTCCGCTTCTGGGGACCAGTGAAAGGGGTCATGATCCGCTCCCTTAACACATTCATACAGAGGTTTAGCCCACAGTCCAAACTCTGGAATCCATATTCTGCAAAAACCTACCATGCCCAGGAATGCCCTAAGCCGTTTACAGTTGCTGGGGATGGGAACTTGGCAGATAGCGTCCTTCCTTTCGTTTAAGAGCTGTCTCTCTCCCTGCCTGATGTGAAATCCCAGATATTGAACCTCTGAAAGAGCAATTTGGGCTTTGCTTTGAGATACCCTGTATCCTCGCAGTCCAATAAAGTTTAGGAGACTCACAGTAGCTCTGAGACAAGGGATTAGACCCACAGCAGCAATTAACAAGTCATCTACATATTGCAGCAGGAGGGCTCTGTCTGAATTATCCCACTCCTCCAAGTCTCTGGCCAAAGCCTGGCCGAACAGAGTGGGGGAATTTTTAAATCCTTGAGCCAATACGGTCCAACCAAGCTGCTTCTTAACCCTTCTGTTGTCCTCATTATGCCTTGCAGTATTTTGCAGATCTCACAGTTGCTTGGGCACATTCAGGCCCCCCTTTCTCTTGGTTGTCAGCCAAGTCTTAGCTGTGAACACTGTCCTTGGATGAGCCTGCTGTATTTTCCTCTCAGTTAACTCATTCTGTGCTTTTTCCTCTTCCCTTTCTCGGCTTCTTCTAACTTCCAAAGGAACCTTCCACTCTTCACTCATACACCTTTTCTCCAACCATTAACACATACTCATTGCCATCATACACCTTTCCAGTAACATAACTTCTGTACAGAGCCTTGAAGCAACAAACCAGGACAAGCACACTCACTTCTGAGGATTCCACTCTGTACAACCTCTGGAGTCCAATAGCTTTCCCTTTTAAACCTTAAATGCCTTCTCTGTGCCTTCTCCTTAGCCTTGGCTATAACCTGATTCCGCTCCACTTCAGACAACAAGGTTCTCATCAGTATATTACAATCATCCCAGTCAGGCTTATGGCTTGCTAGACAACCTTCAAAGATAGAAATGAACTTGCTTGGATTCGTTGAGAATTCTCCTGCCTCTGCCTTGAAAACAGCCAGAGGGTTAAAAGCCACTTACACTATCTGTGCTGCCCGTTCCTGGGTTCCTGGACGGGCTACCACACTCTCAGTAATCAACGGATACAATCCCACCTGGGGGGGAGGGGGTACTCTCTGGAGCCTGTGGGGGTGGAGGAGCCGAAGGGGACACCGATTCTGGCATTACAACAGTGGGAGGGTTCTGGGGTTTAGCAGCCAATACTACCGAGCCTGTTGGAGTCAAATGGCACTTGAGCAAAATATCAGTCCTATTTCTTAACACCATAAATGTATACACATAGAGATGTTCATTCCATTTACCTGTTCTCTGACAAAACAAAAGCAATTGAAGGATCATGTTGCAATTAAGTGATCCTTCCGGTGGCCACCTTTCTTGGCACTCCAGCTGATACTGAGGCCAATCAACTGTACAGAACCTTTTCAATTTACTTTTAATCAACTGATCAGATCCAAACACTTTCCAGTTCACCAGAATGCATGCTAAGGGTGTACACTGTACCCTGCCGGCTGTACTCTGTCCCTGCCCCATACTGAGGGAGACTCTGGGCGTCCCCAGGTCAAAACAGGCAGACACTGGGCATCCCCAGGTCAAGACAGATAAAGTCCCCACTGGACTGTTCCTACCTTATCCAAGGGTCCGGTTCTGCACTGTCGCCCTATCCACGGGACCGGTTCCCCACCGTCGCCCGCAGCTGCTTCTCCACTGTCTGTGTGCGTTGCACCGTTGTGCCCTCCGGGGTCGAGCAAACCACATCTCTGCCGAGGCCCCCAATGAAGTCACCGGTGAGCTCTGGGCGTCGGTCGTCGTCGTAATCCGTCGGCCGCCAGGAGGGATCCGGGCAAGGCTAAATTTCAGCCTCGAGCCCACCCAGGGACGCCAAAACTGTTGGCCGCTCAAGGGCTCGAGGCGGACAACAATGGTCCGTGGCCC
>NW_020706123.1:0-2270 GCF_002925995.2 Terrapene triunguis
GAGCTGGTCTCATAAAGAATATATACACTGAAGACTGTGGTCATCAAGCCAACTGATGTCCTAGAGCTGCCTAGAACCACCACTGGAGCTAATATGGTGGGAGGAGTGGTTTTAAAACAAGTGATATATACTGGCTCTAAGTGTGACGTCATGACCTGTGATGAGACGTTTAGATCCTCTCTCTTCTCCATTCTGGACTTCACTATTCTTCTAAATGCTCTACTCATTCTAGTCAGCCACAGTCCTGCCTAATACCTCACACCTGCTTCCTCCACTTCTGTTTCTGCCCTGCCCTGTTGGAATCTCTGGAGAAAATCCAGAGAACATGCAATTCTACTACAAATAGGTCGTCGTCGTCATCTTTAGTTCTGCCATCTTTCTCGTCAAACAGCTCTTTTGCCCTTCTCTCATACCATCCCATGCTAATGGTCCATCACCACACCATCTGTTGCATTAACTTGGATGCATGGGCCCAAAGAGTTAAAGCTGTTTATACGACCCTGTAACTGTCCAACATTTAACAGTTTTTTAAACAAGGTGTGGGATTAGGTATACAGAGATCTCAGTCTGCTTAGTTCCATGGCAAACACGCTATTAAACATCCTTTTAACTTTTTATTACAGATACAGAAAAAGAAGGAAACATAGTAAAAGCATTTGAAAGGCAGGGTGTTAAATAAGGCTTTTATTTTAACAACCTCCTTTGTTCCCTTTCCCTTTAGCTGGAGAGAGTTTTTTAGAGGAAAAATCCCCTTGTTTGACAGTCTTTCAGATGGTAATCATTGTTTTGCGGTTTTTTGAGGGGTGGGAGAAAAAGGTTAGTTGAGATGTGCTGAAGCTGTCATTGTTGCTGTCAAAATTGGATCCCATTTTATTTTTTAAGACAAATACACAAAAGGGGAAAGAAGAGAACAGCAAAGATAGAAAATGCAGCTTCTGTCTTTGGTGTTGACTTTCAATTGCAACCTCACTGCTGGAACAACACAGGCATGGCCCATGGTTTTATTAGCTGCTCTGAGATTTGGCAAACTTGTACCAGCAATGGGCTGTTTAGGACATTGACTTTAGCTGCCTCTTTTGCAATAATGCTGTGAGCCTATGACTAAATATACTTTCTTGGCTGGCCAGGACTCTTATTAAACAGCAGGGTAAGGGGGAGAGATAGGAAAGAGAGAAATAAGGTAGGGAAGGAAAAGGATACATGGAGGAATAGGGTGGGAGACAGTCTTCCATCCCAGGTGGTTTTGGGGTTTAGACAGAGCCAGAGGGAGGTGCTGATGTCATCTGTGTCCCTCTCTTGGCCTGGTCTGGTCACGGAATCTCTCAGGATCAGGGTGACCAAGACCCAATGATGTCACGGTGGATCCCAGGGTCCCAGGAGGAGATGAAGCTCCTTTCCCTTCTTTCAGTCAGCAGTTGTTGCACTCACACTTCACTAATTTTCTCCCCAAAATCTTTTCTGTTAAGGACCCCAAAAGGGAGAGATGGATGGAGTAGTCCGTTCTCTCATTACTGTGTCCATGAATTAGGCCTAATTTCCAACACACCAATTTTGGATCATTAATTTCTGGTCCCACACTTGTTTTGTTCACCAGATAGGCCTTAAACACAGTCCTTGGGTTATATCAGGAGGCTGATATATAGCTTTGTTTGAACCAATTCAATCTTTTTGTCTCCCTTTTGCACCTTTTCCCATCAGCGTTTGTTGTTCTATGTAATTGGAACATTTCAGAAACTTTCATTGACTTTCCCACACTTGAGCTCACACTTGGAGTAAATTTGTAGGCCCAATTATTTTAACCCATCCTGGACTCCTCCACCAGCCCTTTCTCCCTGGTGCAAGCCTATGTAATGTGCTCCCGGCCTGGCATAATGCATGAGACTCACTGTTGCCCACTCCCACTCTGCCCTGGGCCTCACTGACTTCTTCCAGGAGCTGATGGACAAGATCTAGTATGAGATTCCTCCAGTCTGTCCCCTTCCTCTCCCCTGTGTTCTTCCCCCTCCCATACCCTGTCCTCCTCTACTCTAGATTCTGACTGTGAGGTATCTCTCATACTCTCACTCCAACCCTTCCACCTGTCCACATCACCCTGCATCTTCCTGAAGATTGTTCCCCTCACTTTGATCCTGTTTTCATCCCCTCCTCTCCCTCTGCTTCCCTCTCCTCACTGCTCAAGTACATTTCCTCTCTTCAAAACCCAGCTCACAGCTCCAGCCACCACCACCCCATGTCCCTTCTCTCTGTCACCGCTGAGCTCCTTGAAGGGG
>NW_020706124.1:0-2296 GCF_002925995.2 Terrapene triunguis
GAGCTGGTCTCATAAAGAATATATACACTGAAGACTGTGGTCATCAAACCAACTGACGTCCTAGAGCTGCCTAGAACCACCACTGGAGCTAATATGGTGGGAGGAGTGGTTTTAAAACAAGTGATATATACTGGCTCTAAGTGTGACGTCATGACCTGTGATGAGACGTTTAGATCCTCTCTCTTCTCCATTCTGGACTTCACTATTCTTCTAAATGCTCTACTCATTCTAGTCAGCCACAGTCCTGCCTAATACCTCACACTTGATTCCTCCACTTCTATTTCTGCCCTGCCCTGTTGGAATCTCTGGAGAAAATCCAGAGAACATGCAATTCTACTACAAATAGGTCGTCGTCGTCTTTAGTTCTGCCATCTTTCTCGTCAAACAGCTCTTTTGCCCTTCTCTCATACCGTCCCATGCTAATGGTCCATCACCACACCATCTATTGCATTAACTTGGATGCATGGGCCCAAAGAGTTAAAGCTGTTTATACGACCCTGTAACTGTCCAACATCTAACAGTTTTAAACAAGGTGTGGGATTAGGTATACAGAGATCTCAGTCTGCTTAGTTCCATGGCAAACACGCTATTAAACATCCTTTTAACTTTTTATTACAGATACAGAAAAAGAAGAAACATAGTAAAAACATTTGAAAGGCAGTTAAATAAGGCTTTTATTTTAACAACATCCTTTGTTCCCTTTCCCTTTAGCTGGAGAGAGTTTTTTAGAGGAAAAATCCCTTTGTTTGACAGTCTTTCAGATGGTAATAATTGTTTTGGGGTTTTTTGAGGGGTGGAGGGATGGGAGAAAAAGGTTAGTTGAGATGTGCTGAAGCTGTCATTGTTGCTGTCAAAATTGGATCCCATTTTATTTTTTAAGACAAATACACAAAAGGGGAAAGAAGAGAACAGCAAAGATAGAAAATGCAGCTTCTGTCTTTGGTGTTGACTTTCAATTGCAACCTCACTGCTGGAACAACAAAGGCATGGCCCATGGTTTTATTAGCTGCTCTGAGATTTGGCAAACTTGTACCAGCAATGGGCTGTTTAGGACATTGACTTTAGCTGCCTCTTTTGCAATAATGCTGTGAGCCTATGCCTAAATATACTTTCTTGGCTGGCCAGGACTCTTATTAAACAGCAGGGTAAGGGGGAGAGATAGGAAAGAGAGAAATAAGGTAGGGAAGGAAAAGGATACATGGAGGAATAGGGTGGGAGACAGTCTTCCATCCCAGGTGGTTTTGGGGTTTAGACAGAGCCAGAGGGAGGTGCTGATGTCATCTGTGTCCCTCTCTTGGCCTGGTCTGGTCACGGAATCTCTCAGGATCAGGGTGACCAAGACCCAATGATGTCACGGTGGATCCCAGGGTCCCAGGAGGAGATGAAGCTCCTTTCCCTTCTTTCAGTCAGCAGTTGTTGCACTCACACTTCACTAATTTTCTCCCCAAAATCTTTTCTTTTAAGGACCCCAAAAGGGAGAGATGGATGGAGTAGTCCATTCTCTCATTACTGTGTCCATGAATTAGGCCTAATTTCCAACACACCAATTTTGGATCGTTAATTTCTGGTCCCACACTTGTTTTGTTCACCAGATAGGCCTTAAACACAGTCCTTGGGTTATATCAGGAGGCTGATAAATAGCTTTGTTTGAACCAATTCAATCTTTTTGTCTCCCTTTTGCACCTTTTCCCATCAGCGTTTGTTGTTCTATGTAATTGGAACATTTCAGAAACTTTCATTGGCTTTCCCACACTTGAGCTCACACTTGAAGTAAATTTGTAGGCTCAATTATTTTAACCCATCCTGGACTCCTCCACCAGCCCTTTCTCCCTGGTGCAAGCCTATGTAATGTGCTCCCGGCCTGGCATAATGCATGAGACTCACTGTTGCCCACTCCCACTCTGCCCTGGGCCTCACTGACTTCTTCCAGGAGCTGATGGACAAGATCTAGTATGAGATTCCTCCAGTCTGTCCCCTTCCTCTCCCCTGTGTTCTTCCCCCTCCCATACCCTGTCCTCCTCTACTCTAAATTCTGACTGTGAGGTATCTCTCATACTCTCACTCCAACCCTTCCACCTGTCCACATCACCCTGCATCTTCCTGAAGATTGTTCCCCTCACTTTGATCCTGTTTTCATCCCCTCCTCTCCCTCTGCTTCCCTCTCCTCACTGCTCAAGTACATTTCCTCTCTTCAAAACCCAGCTCACAGCTCCAGCCACCACCACCCCATGTCCCGTCTCTCTGTCACTGCTGAGCTCCTTGAAGGGGCTGTTTACAAAGGCTGCCTTGACCTGCC
>NW_020706125.1:0-5427 GCF_002925995.2 Terrapene triunguis
CAACACACTGACATAGGCTCTGGCAGTGCTGCAGACAGATTGGGGTCGGCTGCCCACGGGCTACTTCCACACTCCCCCTCGTAGGGTACCTGGGCCATACTAGTGTCCTCAGTGGTCTCCACCAGCATCGGTTCCTCCAGGTAGGTAGCAAAGGGTAGGTTCGGTCCTCCTCGGGGTAGCTGGCACGGGGCAGGCTCGGCTCCTCCTCGGGGTAGCTGGCACGGGGCAGGCTCGGCCAGTCCTCCTCAGGGTAATGGGCGAGGGGTAGGCTCGGCTGGCCTGGTGAGTCAGCAGGCTGGTTGCGGCCTGCTGCGGTCTCCCAAGCGGGAGCTCGGCCACAGACGTCTGCTCTCTCCGCCAGCTTGTTCTCCACTGAGCTCTGCAGGCGGGCTTTTATACTGCCGGGTCGGCGCCGTGACCTCTGAGGGGCAGGCGCCGGACCCGGTGGCTCCGCCCACATTGGTGTTAGGGGAGGTTCGGCCCTCAGCAGGGCTGTGGGGTATCCCACCGCCTCGCTACACGCCCCCCCCCCTCCAAGGCTGGCTCCCATCCCTCGGGCCAGACCCGTCCAACTCTCCCAGGCGGGACAAGAAGTCCGCGTTCGCGTGGTCCTTACTGGCCCTATAGCGGATGGTATAAGCATAGGGCTGTAGTGCCAGGTACCACCGCGTTAGCCTCATATTATTGTTCTTCATTCGGGCCAACCACCGAAGCACGGCGTGGTCAGTGACCAGTATGAAGGGGGCCCCTAGGATGTAATAATGCAGGGCGTCACAGGCCCATTTTACTGTCAGGGCCTCCTTCTCTATTACGGCGTAGTGCCTTTCTCGTGGGAATAATTTCCGGCTGAGATATATAACTGGGTGCTCCTCCCCATCCACCTCCTGAGACAGGACCGCCCCTAGTCCTACCTCCAAGGCATCAGTCTGGAGGATGAACCCTCAGTTAAAGTCTGGGCTGTACAGGATGGGTTCGCGGCAGAGACAGTCTTTGAGGGCCTGGAAGGCGCTGTCACACTCCGGGGTCCATTCCACCCATCTGGGACTGGTTTTGGTCAGAAGCTCCGTTAAAGGGGCTGCGATGGAGGCAAAATCGGGGATGAACCTCCGGTAATAGCCCGCAAGTCCGAGGAATTGGCGTATGTGGCGCTTCGTAGTGGGTGGTGGGCATGCCGCTAGGGCTTGAACCTTTCCCACCAGCGGTTTCACTTGTCCCCCTCCAATCGTGTAGCCCAGGTAGGTGGTCTCCTGCCACCCGATACGGCATTTCTTTGGGTTGGCGGTTAACCCTGCGGCTCGTAAGGACCTCAGGACAGCCGCTACCCGCTCCAGGTGGTTCTCCCACCGGTCGCTATAAATGACGACATCGTCCAGGTACGCGGCCGCGTACTCTCGATGAGGAAGAAGGAGGTGGTCCATGAGCCGCTGGAACATTGCAGGGGCACCATGGAGACCGAAGGACATCCGGGTGAACTGGTAGAGGCCCGTGGCAGTGGCGAAAGCAGTTTTTTCCTGTGACGTGGGGTCGAGGGGAATCTGCCAGTACCCTTTGCTTAGGTCGAGGGTCGTGAGGAAGCGGGCCTTGCCTAAACGGTCCAGCAGCTCATCTACGCGAGGCATCGAACTTTGAGATAGAATTGACACGGCGGAAATCGATGCAAAAGCGCTGTGTGCCGTCCGGTTTGGGAACCAGGACTACTGGGCTGCGCCATTCGTTTTGTGACGGTTCAATGACGCCCAGCTCTAGCATCGCTCGGACTTCCTCCTCGACGACCTGCTGCTTACGATAGGGTAGGGGTCTAGTTGACTCTCGGATCACCACCCCCGGCTCCGTCTGAATGGTATGGTACATGAGGGTCGTGTAGCCCGGCTGGGCGGTGAACGTCCCACGGAACGCCTGCAGGAGGCACCTGGTCTGTTTTCGTTGTTCCACAGTTAAGGACTCTCCGAGCTGAGGTGTTGTGACGTCTTCGGTCGGGGGTAACCCGGGGCCCTAACTCGGGCTCTGGTGGACCGGGATTAATTAAGAGGCCTTCCCGTTCCTGCCAGGGTTTCAGGAGGTTGATGTGGTACCGATGGACTTTTCTCCGGCGGTCTGGCTGGTTAATCTCATAGGTGACCGGCCCGATCTTCCGGATCACCTCATATGGCCCCTGCCACCGGGCCAGTAGTTTTGATTCACTGGAGGGTAAGAGAAGTAGAACCCGGTCGCCGGGTTGGAACTCGCGGACTCGGGCCTCTCGGTTATATGTTTGGGCCTGAGCTTCCTGGGCGGCCTTCAAATTTGCTCGAGCTAGAGTTCCGGCTTGTGCTAGACGTCCCTGAAGCTGGAGGACATACTGGAGAAGGCCCTGAGTGGGTGATGGGGCTTGCTCCCAGGTCTCTCTCATGAGATCCAGCAGTCCCCTCGGACGACGGCCATACAACAGCTCAAAAGGAGAGAATTTTGTGGAGGCGTGGGGTACTTAACGGACAGCCAGGAGCAACGGTGGTATCAACTGGTCCCATCGGCGCAGGTCCTCGGGGGAGAACTTGCGCAGCATGTCTTTCAGGGTGCAGTTGAACCGCTCGACCAGGCCGTCGATTTGCGGGTGATACACAGAGGTGCGTAGCTGCTTAATCCCAAGGAGTCTGCAGACCTGCCGCAGCAACCGGGAGGTAAAGTTGGTACCCTGGTCGGTGAGGATCTCCCGGGGCAAGCCCACGCGGGCAAAGACCTTGACGAGTTCACTGGCAATGGTCCGGGCGGTGATGCTCCGGAGCGGGACAGCTTCGGGGAAGCAGGTAGCGTAGTCCACCATGATCAGGATGTATAGAAACCCAGCCCGGCTCCTCGGGAGGGGTCCCACCAAATCCATGGCCACCCGCTCGAATGGGGTCTCCATAATGGGCATGGGGATTAGTGGGGCCGGGGCCGTCCGTGAGGGAGCGGTGAGCTGGCACTCCGGACAGGAGCTACAATAATTTCGCACCTCCTGATGCACCCCGGGCCAGAAAAACCAGGACAGAATCCGGGCGAGGGTTTTTTCCTGACCCAGGTGCCCGGCCGCGGGGACGTCGTGGGCGAGCTTCATCACCGCTCGTCGGTGGCACCGAGGTACCATCAGTTGTCTCTGGACCTCCCCGTTGCGGGAATCTCGGTCCACCTGATAGAGGCGGTTGTGATGTAGCTCGAAATGGGGCCACACCTTGGCCTGGGCACGATCAATCAGAGCGTCGTCTACCGCCACCAGCTGTTCATACGCCCGACTCAGGGTGGGATCCTCCCTCTGGTCTCGGCAGAAGTCCATGCCGATCTCAGGGTCATCCGCCGATGTTAGTGGGGTGTCTTTAGGCACTCCTTCCTGGCTCCGATGTCCCGCTTCTTCAGCCTCCTCTGCGGGGTCCTCGCGGCAGTCCCCCTCCAATGCTGGGGTGATATCGGGGCTCTCCTGCGCATGGGAACCCAGGACGCACGGGAACTCTGGCCAGTCCCGCCCCAAGATCACAGGGTAGGTGAGTCGCGGGGCCAGGCCAACCACCATGGTCCGTGTGACTCCGTCGACGGTCAGTGGGACTCGGGCACTGGCATAAGGTCGAACGTCGCCATGGATGCACTGCAATAGAAAGTTTCCCAGCTGGGGGTCTTCAGGGAAGCCCAGGCTTTGGCGGATGAGGGTCTGCCCACAGCCAGAGTCAACCAGGGCCCGCGTCTGGCAGTCTCCGACAACTACGGGCACAGTGACCTTGGCAGCCTGTGGCGGTCGGGCACGGTTTTCTCTGACGCAGACGTGCCCAAAGCTGCAGTCCATCTCAGTGCAGTCCCGTTGGAGATGCCCACTCTTCCCACAGGAGAAACAAGGCCCGACTTCGGATCGCCCGGGTCGCGCTGAGCCTCCCCCCTGGCTCCTAGGGGGACTCCGTGGCCAGTCCCAGTCTCGGGCCCCATGGGGGCAGGCCGAGGGGGACCCTCGGGATATCTATACCGGGGCTCCTGACTCTGCGGGGGATTCCGTGGTCGACTCGGGTGCTCGTCCGTCTCTCGGGGTTGGGGCGATTGAACCGGGGAGGGTGACCCCGCATAACCGGCCCGACCGGGGCTTCCACCGCAAGGAAGTCCTCCATGAGGGCGACGGCAGCTGCTACCGTTGGAGGCCGGTGGCGGAGGACCCAAGCCCTCCCCCATGACGGGAGGATGTGGATGAACTGTTCCAATAGGATTTGCTCAGTGAGCTCCTTGGGGTTCCGCCTGTCGGGTTGTAGCCACTGCCGACACAGGTCTCTCAGCTCCTGGGCCACCAACCGGGGTCAGGCGCCCGGGGTGTAGGACAGAGGCCGGAACCGCTGCCAGAAGGTTTCCGGGCTGATGTCTAAGGCATCTAAAATCGCCGCCTTTACCCGGGTATAGTCTCTTGCATCCTCCGTGGATAACCCCGGTACACCGTTTGCGCCATCCCCGTCAAGTATGGTGCCAGGAGGGGGGCCCACTGGTCTGGCGCCCACCTGGCAATGTGTGCGACCCTTTCGAAGGTCACCAGAAAGGCTTCGGGGTCATCCTGTGGTCCCATCTTGGTCAGCCTTACAGGCAGGGTGAGTCGGGGAGCCCCGTCCAGGTCTCCCGGCGGGGGCCCCGTGGGCCGGGGCAGGGCTGTCGCCAGCTGCTGTAAGCATTATTGCTGAAACTCCCAGTTTTGCACAGTCAAGTCCTGTATCAGCTGCTGCTTCTGGGCTCCCAGCTGCTGGACGAGCTGCTGTTGCTGCTGAAGCTGGGCCGCCTGCTGTCGCTCCTGGCTCTCCGTCAGGAGCGTGAAGAGCTTGGTCAAATCCATGTTTCCTGTGGGGGATCGCTCCCCCCCAGACCCTTTCTCACAGGGGTCAAGGGCTCGTGCCCACATCCTGGGCAAAGGTCCCCACTTCTGGTACCACGTGTAGAAGTCTCGGCCGAGGTTCAGCCCTCAGCGGGGCTGTGGGGTATCCCACCGCCTCGCTCTGGTCCGCCGTCAGTCCTAGTCCAGCGGTAGTGTGGGACAGCAAACACACGGTTAGGGGCTCAGGCCCTTAAGCAGGGGCTGAGCCAATAGGTCAGAAAAAGCCCCGGGCCCTCAATCAGGGCGGGGCAGCAACCACGCAGTCTGGAGCTCAGGCTCTCAAGCAGGGGCTGAGCCCCTGGGTTTGTAGCAACCCAGGCCCTAGGTCAGGGCGGGTCAGCAATCAAATAGTCAAGAACCCAGGCCCTTAAGCAGGGGCTGAGTCAATGTTTGTAGCAGCCCAGGCCCTAGGTCAGGGCAGGGCAGCAATCAAATAGTCAGGAACCCAGGCCCTTAAGCAGGGGCTGAGTCAATAAGCAAGAGGTCCCAGCCTCTCTAGGCCAGGGAAAAGGGGGAGTCTGTGTCCCAGCCCGGGGCCCTAGCAGCAGTGGAAACTCGCTGCTGTCAGTGGGGATCCTGGC
>NW_020706126.1:0-5056 GCF_002925995.2 Terrapene triunguis
ACTCTCCCGAGTTACCTGGTAGCTATGCCTGGGGGGGTCCCCAACAATCCCTCCTTTGAGAACACTCAACAAACCTTTGTGAGAGTTTTCTCATACTCTAAAGACAGAATGCGATTAAGCTCCATACAATCAGGATCATCTATGAGAGGATATAAGGGAACCTCTGGAGAGGGGGAGGTACAAACCTTACCTATGAGCACTTTACAGCAAATGACCAAAAGAATAAGAACAAAACATATTACAACACCTGTGAGCAAGATGCGAACAATGCTTCCCCCTATATCTCCTAGTTTCCCTAAACCAGGTATCCAACCCCAAAGGGAATCTAAAATAGTGGGTTCCCCTTCCTGGGCCTTCCATTGATTAAAGGCCCGTTCAGCTGACAAGATGTGCGTGTTAATGTCCTGTGAAAACTCTGGGACATAGGTACAACACTCTTCTCCAATAAGGGCACAGACCCCGCCTCGTGAGGCTAACACATAATCTAGGGCCTGTCAGTTCTGTAAAGCCAGCAGTCGAAGCTGGTACAGCTCAGAACTTATGCTTTTCTCTATGGCTAGAGTATCATAGGCAAACTTAAATCATCAGAGGTGCTACTGCTAGTAACCATCCACCTTTGACAAAAGTCTGACCAATTTTGAGGTACTACTCTCCAGGGCAATCCCGCTGAATGATGGGGAGTCTGGGCACATATCCAACAATTGGAAAGATTGAACTCACGGGCAAAGGCAATTTTCAGGGCCTCATATGTGTTGGTAGCCATATCTGCAGGGATGGCCCCCCATCCTGCATGCGATGTGGGTGAAACAGTAGGTAACAGAAGAATTGCCTCTGTGATAAAAAGAAATGCTGTGAGAGACCCTAAACCTAAACCCATATTGTAATCACCACAACCCAAATACCCAGAGTACAATAAGAATTATTGACACTAAACAAGTCAAAAAATAACAAGACCAAATACACAGGCCAGGTCCGCCTTCTGTGAGAAAATAAAACCAATGTTCAGGGTTCTCGCGAGGAGTATGTTGTGACTGTTCAGAAAGATCACAACGCATTCCCAGTGATCCTTACTGTCTTTTGAATAACAGCTTAAGTCCCAAATCGTCGTTAGCAGTCTTCTCCGCAGGCTGGACAGTCCACTGTTTAGGAATGGGCACTGCTTTCAGTCGAGAGTGATGAATCCAGTTCTTGTGTCCTTCAACATTTGCCACTGTATGGGAAACAAGCAGGACGGTGTGGGGTCCCTTCCACTTCTCCTGGAGAGGCTCGTCCTTCCAGGTCCGCACGAGAACGGAGTCACCAGGCTGCAGGGAGTGGACCGGAGTATCCAGCAGAAGAGGCTGTGAATCTTTGGTGTATCTGTGAAGAGAAGAAAGAACAGCAGACAGAGAGCACATATACTGAGACAAAAAACCACACCCCATTTCCCATTCCCCTGCCAGAACTGGGGTACCATTCATAGGCCATGCTCTTCCAAACATAATCTCGAAGGGACTAAGCCCTATCCTACCCTTAGGGAGAGCACGAATGCGAAGTAACACAAGGGGCAAGGCATCAGGCCACTTAAGAGAGGCCTCCTGACAGACCTTTGAGAGGTGTCGCTTGAGTGTCTGATTTGTGCGTTCCACTACTCCACTGGCTTGTGGTCGCCAGGGTGTGTGGAGTTTCCAGGGGATTTGCAGAGCACTTGATATCTTTTGAACCACTTGAGATGTGAAGTGTGTTCCATTATCAGATTCCATCCACTGAGGAAGGCCGAAGCGAGGAATGATCTCCTTAACAAACTTAAGAGCCACTGTCTTGGCAGTGTTGTTGCGACATGGGAAGGCCTCAGGCCATCCGCTGAATCGATCCACTAAGACAAGGAGGTACCTGTATCCTTGGGTCCTGGGAAACTCAGTAAAGTCTATTTGCCACACCAATCCTGGGCCTGGGGTAGGTTCCAGGGTGGCTGGTGGCACTGCTACTCCTGTTCGAGGGTTATTCTTTTGGCAGATTAAACATTCAGCTTGTACCTGTGATGCTAGGGGTTTAAGTCCAGAGGTTAGAAAATATTTAGTCATGAGCTGGGTGAGAGCCTCTCTGCCTGCGTGTGTGGTTTGATGCAGTTTCTGCAACACTGATCGAATCAAGCCCTTGGGCAGGAGGATTTTTCCCTCTGTGGAACAAAGCCATCCCTCCTTTTCCTGGAGACCGAGACTGTCAGCCAGGTTTCTGTCCTCTTGGGAGTACTGAGGGGCTGCAAGCTCACCCACTGATGGGATGAGGGCATGCATTTGGGCATTTTCCTCAGTTGGTGATTTCAGGGTAGCAGCTCGCTTAGCTTCCCTGTCTGCTCTGGCATTGCCCTTGGTTACATCTTGATCTTCCCTTTGATGGGCTTTACAATGCACCACTGCTACTGCTGAGGGGAGTTGTACTGCTTCTAAAAGTCGGAGAATTTGAGACCCATGCTTGACCGGAGAGCCTTGGGCTGTTAGCATTCCCCTTTGTTTCCATAAACCAGCGTGAGCATGCAATACCCCAAAAGCATACTTTGAGTCAGTAAAGATATTAACCCGTTTGGCTTTTGCCAGCTCGAGTGCCCGAGTCAGGGCCACTAGTTCAGCAAGTTGGGCAGATGTTCCTGCCGGTAAACTCTCAGCTTCCACGGTATCATGAAGAGACACAATGGCATAACCAGCCCTCCTTTGCCCATTCACAACAGTACTACTTCCATCTGTATACCATTCCAAGTCAGCCTTTGGGAGTGGCTGATCTTTTAGATCTGGGCGGCTAGCATACTGAACATCTATGATTTCTAAACAGTCATGTTCTTGCTTTTCTGTCTCGGGCAGCAGTGTAGCTGGATTAAGGGAGGGACAGATCTGCAGGGTGACTTCAGGATTCTCTAACAGCTTCGCCTGGTACCGAGCAACCCGAGCCTGTGTGAGCCAAAGACCCCCCTTAGTGTCCAGCAAGGCACGGACCATATGAGGAACATACACACTTGAACACTTCCTCCCAGTGTCAGCTTCCAGCTTACTAGAGCCGTAGCTGCGACCGCCCTCAAACAGGCTGGCCATCCCTTTGAAACTTGATCCAGTTGTTTAGAAAAGTATGCCACAGGACGCTTCCAGGCACCTAGTAACTGACATGCCCTGTCCGCTTCTGGGGACCAGTGAAAGGGGTCATGTTCTGCTCCCTTAACACATTCATACAGAGGTTTAGCCCACAGTCCAAACTCTGGAATCCATATTCTGCAAAAGCCTGCCATGCCCAGGAATGCCCTAAGCCTTTTGCGGTTGCTGGGGATTGGAACTTGGCAGATAGCCTCCTTCCTTTCATTGGAGAGCTGCCTCTCTCCCTGCCTGATGTGAAATCCCAGATATTGAACCTCTGAAAGAGCAATTTGGGCCTTGCTTTGAGATACCCTGTATCCTCGCAGTCCAATAAAGTTTAGGAGACTCACAGTAGCTTTGAGACAAGGGATTAGACCCACAGCAGCAATTAGCAAGTCATCTACATATTGCAACAAGAGGGCTTTGTCTGAATTATCCCACTCCTCCAAATCTCTGGTCAAAGCCTGGCCAAACAGAGTGGGGGAATTTTTAAATCCTTGAGCCAATACTGTCCAACAAAACTGCCTTTTAACCCTTCTGTTGTCCTCATTATGCCTTGCAGTATTTTGCTGATCTCAATTGCTTGGGCACATTCAGCCCCCCTTCCTCTTGGTTGTCAGCAAAGTCTTGGCTGTGAACACTGACCTTGGACTGAGGCCAGCTGTATTTTCCTCTCAGTTAACTCATTCCATGCTTTTTCCTCTTCTCCCTTTCTCGGCTTCTTCTAACTTCCAAAGGAACCTTCCACTCTTCACTCATACACCTTTTCCAGTAACATAACTTCTGTACAAAGCTTTGAAGCAACAAACCAGGACGAGCACACTCACTTCTGAGGATTCCTCTCTATACAACCTCTGGTGTCCAATAGCTTTCCCTTTTAAACCTTAAATGCCTTCTCTGTCTTCCTCCTCCTTAGCCTTGGCTATAACCTGATTCCGCTCCACTTCAGACAACAGGGTTCTCATAAGTATATTACAATCATCCCAATCAGGCTTATAACTTGCTAACTAGACACCCTTCAAAAATAGAAATGAACTTGCTTGGATTCGTTGAGAATTCTCCTGCCTTTGCCTTGAAAGCAGCCAGATGTTAAAAGCAACATGAGATACACTGACACTATCTGTGCTGGCCGTTCCTGTGTTCCTGGCCGAGCTACCACACTCTCAGTAATCAACGGATACAATCCCACAGGGGGGGCACTCTCTAAAGCCTGTGGGGGTGGAGGAGCCGAAGGGGACACCGATTCTGGCATTACAACAGTGGGGGCGTTCTGGGATTTAGCAGCACATACTACCGAGTCTGTAGGAGTCAAATGGCACTTGAGCAAAATATCAGTCCTATTTCTTAACACCATAAACGTATACGCATAGAGATGTTCATTCCATTTACCTGTTCTCTGACAAAACAAAAGCAACTGAAGGATCGTGTTATAATTAAGTGATCCTTCCGGTGGCCACCTTTCTTGGCACTCCAGCTGGTACTGAGGCCAATCAACTGTACAGAACCTTTTCAATTTACTTTTAATTAACTGATCAGATCCAAACACCTTCCAGTTCACCAGAATGCATTCTAAGGGTGTACACTGTCCCCTGCCGGCTGTACTCTGTCCCTGCCCCATACTGAGGGAGACTCTGGGCGTCCCCAGGTCAAAACAGGCAGACTCTGGGCGTCCCCAGGTCAAAACAGATAAAGTCCCCACTGGACTGTTCCTACCTTATCCAAGGGTCCGGTTCTGCACCGTCGCTCTATCCACGGGACCGGTTCCCCACCCTGCTTCTCCACTGTCTGTGTGCGTTGCACCGTTGTGCCCTCCGGGGTCGAGCAAACCACGTCTCTGCCGAGGCCCCCCGATGAAGTCACCGGTGAGCGCTCTGGGCGTCGGTCGTCGTCGTAATCCGTCGGCCACCAGGCTCGAGGCGGACTTCAAAGGGTCCGTTGGCCCGGTGTGCTTAGCA
>NW_020706127.1:0-5134 GCF_002925995.2 Terrapene triunguis
AGGCTATGTCTACACTACAGAATTAGGTCGGATTTATAGAAGCCGGTTTTATAGAAACCGGTTGTATGCAGCCGATTGTGTGTGTCCCCACCTAAAATGCTCTAAGTGCATGAAGTCGGCGGACCGCGTCCACAGTACCGAGGCTAGCGTCGACTTCCGGCGCATTGCACTATGGTACCTATCCCACAGTTCCCGGAGTCTCCGGCGCCCATTGGAATTATGGGTTGAGATCGCAATGCCCGGATGATGCAAAGCAGTGCCGCGAGGGGTTCTGGGTACATTGCGTCAGGCCCCTCCCCCGCCGTCACAGCAACGGCAGACAGTAGATTCGCGCCTTTTTACCTGGGTTACCTGTGCAGACAACATACCACGCCAAGCATTGAGCCCGCTCAGCTCAGCTCACCGTCACCATATCTCTTCCGGGTGCCGGCAAACGTGGGACTGCATTGCTAAACAGCAGCAGCAGCTTACTGCCTTTTGGCGGTAGACGGTGCAGCATGACTGGTAGCCTTCATTGGCGATCTGGGTGCTGGCAGCTGTGGGGCTGGCAGCCGTAGGGCTGCATTGCACCAGCCCCTTGCCTTTTGGTAGAAGATGGTTTATTACGACTGGTAACCGTCGTCATCGTACTGCAGTGGCTGTCGATCATGGGCACCCGGGCAGACAATGATGGTTATCAGTCGTAGTATGCTATTTTCTGCCAAGTGCCCAGTATTGTCTGCTAAGCACCCAGAAGAGGCTGATGGCGATCTGGGTGCTGGCAGACATGGGGCTGGCAGACGTGGGGCTAGATTGCTACACAGCAGCAACCCCTTGCCTTTTGGGCAGAAGATAGTATATTACGACTGGTATCCATCGTTGTCATACTGCAGTGGGCATCATATTGTGCAGTAGACCTGAAGGCTTACTGCCAAGCGCCCAGTATTTGCTGCCAAGCACCCAGAAAATGCCAAGGGCTATCAGTCATGCTGCGCCGTCGTCTTAAGATGTAAAAAATAGATTTATTCTCCATTCATTTGCTTCCCCCCTCCCTCCTGCTAAACCCAGGCTTTTGAGTTCAATCTTTGGGGGGGGGGCATTCTGTGTGACAGTTGTTTGTGTTTCTCCCTGATGCAAACCCACCTTTCTTGATTTTAATTCCCTGTACCTGTACGCGGTGTCACTCGCCCCTCCCTCCCTCTCTCCCTCCCTCCCTTCTTCCCCTGGTCCGTCAGATACTACTTTCGCGCCTTTTTTCAGACCAGACGCCATAGCCAGCACTGGGATCATGGAGCCCGCTCAGATCACCGCGGCAATTCTGAGCACTATGAACACCACGCGCATTGTCCTGGAAAACATGCAGAGCCTCCTGGACATGCCAAAGCCAAACCAGGACCAGCTGAGGAGGAGGCGATTGCAGCGCGGCGACGATAGTGATGAGGAAATTGACATGGACCTCTCACAAGGCACAGGCCCCAGCAATGTGGAAATCTTGGTGTTACTGGGGCAGGTTCATGCCGTGGACCGCCGATTCTGGGCCCGGGAAACAAGCACAGAGTGGTGGGACCGCATCGTGTTGCAGGTCTGGGACGATGCCCAGTGGCTGCGAAACTTTCGCATGCGTAAGGGCACTTTCATGGAACTTTGTGACTTGCTTTCCCCTGCCCTGAAGCGCCAGAATACCAGGATGAGAGCAGCCCTCACAGTTGAGAAGCGAGTGGCGATAGCCCTGTGGAAGCTTGCAACGCCAGACAGCTACCGGTCAGTTGGGAATCAATTTGGAGTGGGCAAATCTACTGTGGGGGCTGCTGTGATCCAAGTTGCCAGGGCAATGAGAGACCTGGTGATATCAAGGGTAGTGACTCTGGGAAACGTGCAGACCATAGTGGATGGCTTTGCTGCAATGGGATTCCCAAACTGTGGTGGGGCCATAGACGGAACCCATATCCCTATCTTGGCACCGGCGCACCAAGCCGCCGACTACATAAACCGCAAGGGGTACTTTTCAATGCTGCTGCAAGCCCTGGTGGATCACAAGGGACGTTTCACCGACATCAACGTGGGCTGGCCGGGAAGGGTACATGATGCTCGCGTCTTCAGGCAGTCTCTTCTGTTTCGAAAGCTGGAGGAAGGGACTTTCTTCCCGGACCAGAAAATAACCATTGGGGATGTTGAAATGCCTATCGTGATCCTTGGGGACCCAGCCTACCCCTTAATGCCATGGCTCATGAAGCCATACACAGGCAGCCTGGACAGCAGTCAGGACCTGTTCAACTACAGGCTGAGCAAGTGCCGAATGGTGGTGGAATGTGCATTTGGCCGTTTAAAAGCGCGCTGGCGCAGCTTACTGACTCGCTCAGACCTTAACGAAAAGAATCTCCCCATTGTTATTGCTACTTGCTGTGCGCTCCACAATATATGTGAAAGTAAGGGGGAGACATTTATGGCGGGGTGGGAGGTTGAGGCAAATCGCCTGGCCGCTGATTACGCGCAGCCAGACACCAGGGCGGTTAGAGGAGCACAGCAGGGCGCGGTGCGCATCAGAGAAGCGTTGAAAACCAGTTTTGTGACTGGCCAGGCTACGGAGTGAAACTTCTGTTTGTTGCTCCTTGATGAACCCTCTGCCCCTCCCCCACCACCCTGTTAACTCTACTTCCCTGCAAACCAACCACCCCACCCTCCCCTACTACCCTCCCCCCTTCGAGCACCACTTGCAGAGGCAATAAAGTCATTGTTGCTTCACATTCATGCATTCTTTATTAATTCAGCACACAACTAGGGGGATAATTGGAAAGGTAGCCCGGGATGGGTGGGGGAGGAGGGAAGGAAAAGGACACACTCCAATTTAAAACTTTAAAACTTATTGCTATGGAAATCATCTAGGGTGGAGTGAGTGGGTGGCCGAAGGCCCCCCCCACCGTGTTCTTGGGCGTCTGGGTGAGGAGGCAATGGGACTTGGGGAGGAGGGCTGCTGGTTACAGAGGGGCTGTAGCGGCGTTCTCTGCTCCTGCTGCCTTTCCTGCAGCTCAACCATACGCAGGAGCATATCACTTTGATGCTCCAGCAGCCGGAGCATCGACTCTTGCTTTCTGATTACAAGTTGACGCCACCTCTCCTCTTCAGCCCGCGTTTCAGCACGCAACTTCTCCTCTTCAGCACGCCACCTCTCCTCTCGCTCATATTGGGCTTTTTTAAAATCAGTCATTGACTGCCTCCACGCATTCAGCTGTGCTCTGTCAGCGTGGGAGGCGGTCTGAAGTTCAGTAAACATTTCGTCACGCGTCCTTCGCTTCCTTCTTCGAATATTCACTAGCCTCTGCGAAGGAGTAAGATTTGCAGCTGGTGGAGAAGGGAGAGGTTGTTAAAAAAGATACATTTTAGAGAACAATGGGTAGACTCTTTCACGTTAGATTTTGCTGTTCACAACATCACACAGCACATGTGCTTTCGTTACAAGGTCGCATTTTTCCTCTTATATTGAGAGTCTCCTGGTTTGGTGTGAGAGATCACTCACGCAGTGCCAGGACACAGATTTCAGCTTGCAGGCAGCCATGGTAAGACATATAGTCTTTGGGCTTTTTTAACCTTCTTAACATGTGGGGATGGTTTCAAACAGTTCTGCCCTCATTTCCCATACCAAGCACCCGTGCCATTTAAAATGGGTTTGCAATGTAAAAGGAGGGGCTGCGATTTCAGGTTTAACATGCAGCACAAACCCAACTAACTCCCCTCCCCCTCACACCCAATTCTCTGGGATGGTCACTTCACCCCTCCCCCCCACCGCGTGGTTAACAGCGGGGAATATTTCTGTTCAGCAGACCAGGAAGGGGCACCTCTGAATGTCCCCTTAATAAAATTGCCCCATTTTAACCAGGTGACCGTGAATGATATCACTCTCCTGAGGATAACAAAGAGCGATAAGGAATGGATGTTGTCTGCATGCCAGCAAACACCGGGACCATACGCTGCCATGCTTTGTTATGCAATGATTCCAGACTACGTGCTACTGGCCTGGCGTGGTAAAGTGTCCTACCATGGCGGACGGGATAAGGCAGCCCTCCCCAGAAACCTTTTGCAAAGGCTTTGGGAGTACATGAAGGAGAGCTTTCTGGAGATGTCCCTGGAGGATTTCCGCTCCATCCCCATACACGTTAACAGACTTTTCCAGTAGCTGTACTGGCCGCGATTGCCAGGGCAAATTAATCATTAATCATTAAACACGCTTGTTTTTAAGCCATGTGTAATATTTACAAAGGTACACTCACCAGAGGTCCCCTGTGTGCCCTCAGGGTCTTGGGTCAGTTCGGGGGTTACTGTTTCCAGGTCCAGGGTGACAAACATATCCTGGCTGTTGGGGTAACTGGTTTCTCCGCTTCCTTGCTGCTGTGAGCTATCTATGTTCTCTCCATCCTCATCTTCCTCGTCCGCCGAACCCGCTTCCCCGTTTGCAGAGAGGGACTCATAGAACACGCTTGGGCTAGTGGTGGCTGCACGCCCTAGAATGGCATGCAGCTCCGCGTAGTAGCGGCATGTTTGCGGCTCTGCCCCGGACCTTCCGTTTGCGTCTCTGACTTTGTGGTAGGCTTGCCTTAGCTCCTTAATTTTCACGCGGCACTGCCGCGCGTCCCTGTTATGGCCTCTGTCCTTCATGGCCTTGGAGATCTTTTCTAATGTTTTGCCGTTTCTTTTACTGTTTCGGAGTTCGGCGAGCACTGCTTCATCTCCCCAGATGGCGATCAGATCCTGTACCTCCCGTTCGGTCCAGGCTGGAGCTCTTCTGCGATCCTGGGACTGGGACTGGGACTCCATCATGGTTACCTGTGCTGATGGGCTCTGCATGGTCACCTGTGCTCTCCACGCTGAGCAAACAGGAAATGAAATTCAAACGTTCGCGGGGCTTTTCCTGTCTACCTGGCCAGTGCATCTGAGATGAGAGTGCTGTCCAGAGCGGTCACAATGAAGCACTGTGGGATAGCTCCCGGAGGCCAGTAATGTCGAATTCCGTCCACACTAACCCAATTCCGACCCCCTAAGGCCGATTTTATCGCTAATCCCCTTGTCGAGGTGGTGTTAGGAAACCGGTTTAAAGGGCCCTTTAAGTCGACAGAAAGGGCTTCGTAGTGTAAACGTGTCCAGGCTTAAGTCGATTTAACGC
>NW_020706128.1:0-5494 GCF_002925995.2 Terrapene triunguis
AAGGGCTTCGTAGTGTAAACGTGTCCAGGCTTAAGTCGATTTAACGCGGCTAAAGTCGACCTAAACTCGTAGTGTAGACCAGGCCTATTTTAGTTCTAAATCTCATCCAAAAGACAGCACTTCCCCACACCCCTTTGGGGCATCAGTTCAGTACTGGCTTAAAGGGAAGCACCATCTCCACAATCACAAACACCACTGCAATTTTCCTCGCAGGTCTCCCATTCAAGCACTGAGCCAGCTGAACCCATCTGAACTGAGAGCTGATGAGCCCACAGCCCAAGGTCATATGGCTGGATATGTAAGGAGTATCCTTTAGAAGCACAGATCTTTCTTTCTTTAATGGGAGGAATCCATGAAGGTGGCACCAGGCATGTACACTGCTCTCTAAGTGGGCCAGGGGCAGAGATGCTCAAGCTTAGCATTCCCTAGGAAGGGGCACTGGCACTTGCCCCGCTCTCTAACCTGGAAGGTACCAGCGAAAGGATTCACCATTCCCTGGGAATGCTGGTAGCACGGAGATCAGCTCTCTAACAAAGCATGGGCAGGAGACACTAAGGCCTAGCTTTCCCAGTGAGGGGACATGGCACCTAAACCTTTCCAATAGGGAACTTAGCCACCTGTAAAACCAGCTCCTCTAGAAATACCATCATTCCAGTACCTGAAGCCCAGCTGCCTGCAGACCACCTGGGCACTGAGAGCCGTCCAGCCGTCATCACACACCGTGCCCCAGTCTCCCCTGTAATAAACCTCCACTCTCCCTTCGCTGGGGGTGCGGCCTCCTGCCAGCCTGACCGTGCCCTCTGCAGGGGACGGGAGAGGAAAAGGCAAGCAATTAGTAAAAGGAGAAAGGAACCAATCCCCAGCCCCTCCTCTGCTGATGGCTGTGTGCAGTCTGAGAGCGGGAAGAGAGAGCAAGTGCATGTTAGACTCAGCAGAGGAACACCCTATTGCTTTGCAGAAAGGCCTCGCAGACGCGCTCGCCCACAAGGCACAGGCTAGGACTCCCCTTGGCCTCTGCTGCACCCATGCAAAACAGTGGAAAGGCTACATTGTCTGGCTCTGAGTTGCTCCTGCCTCTGCCCCACTCTCCACCCAGCGGGAAAGAGGTGCCTGCACTGGAGGGAGGACAGACTATATGTTGAGAGGATTGTGGAATACAGGGGTGGGACAGGATGCACAGGGGGAGGTGGGGTGGATCTGTACCTGTGAAGGGGTCACAGGACACTCCCGCATCCTCAATGTGATCACAGTTTTGCTGTCCCCAGTTATTCTTCTTGCACTGGTCCAGTGACAGCTCGTTCCCTGAGCACTCCACTTCATCCAGCAGGATTGGGCCAGAGCCCTGCCCGTAGTGAGCCCATGACAAGGCCTTTGGAGTCCCACTACAGAGGACACAGACACACACAGAGGGAGGGAAGATACACCTCCCCCCGCCCCCACCCTCACCTACAGTGGGACACAAAATCTTGTGCATAGGGATGCTACCTTTGTTGGGGCCCTAGTTACAGCAAGGGGGCTGGCAGTCCGGGATTCTCCAGCTAATTCCACAGCTCATCTGCATTTCAGTCACAGTGACCTGCCCATTCACTAGCCCAATGTGAAACCTCAGTATCTCAAAGGCAGGTTTTGCAATTGGTACATGACAGTAAATAAGTAAAATCCATTTATTCATGTCTGAACATTGGTGACATGATTACATCATATCCTGGCAATTTGCTGGCAACGTGGATGACCCAGAAACATGGCAGATCAAGGAGACAATGACATTTCAACAGCAGGGATGGGCAAAACTCAAACACCCAGGGCCAAGATTTTCAAAAATCAAATCTAGAGTTAGGCTCCGAAGTCCCTATTTAGGCACCTCTCTAAGTGACCTGAGTTTCAGGGGTGCTGAGCACATAGCAGCTCCCATAAAAGCACCGAAAAGTCTAGAGGAAGGTGAATAGGAGCTGCCTCTACCTCTCGTGTGGCACAAGAACAAAGGGACAGTCAGTGAAACTGAAAGGCAATCCAATTAAAACTGATCAAAGGCAATATGCACCATTCACATGTGGCAGGTGGAGCGCATTGCTGCAAGGTATTACTGAGGCTAAGTGATTGGAAGGATTCATCAAAGGACTAGACATTTACATGGATGACAAGAATATCCTCCCTCTGACACAGCTGCTGCTGGCCACTGTGGGAGATGGGACCCTGAGCTGGATGGACCATGCGTCTGATCTACCCTGGCAATTCTTACGTCCCAAAGTCTCCCCGAACCCCATCACCAGCCAGAAGGGGACTTACCTGAACCCCAGTTGCTTGCAAACCACCTCGGCATCCCGGTCGTCCCATTGGTCATCACAGATGGTGCCCCACCTGCCGTCGTGGTAGACCTCCACTCGCCCCTCAAAGCTCTCCTTTCCCCCAGCCAGCCGCAGCGGGGCCCCGGCACCTGCTCTTCAGAAAAGGGAGCAAGCAGAAGAGAGAGAGTGCATCTGATGGCTGGGGATGCAGACCCATTACAGGGCTTCAGGATGCACCAGCACCTGCCCTGGCCTCTCCCAGCCACCTCTGAACACTAGTGACTGTGCTGTTAGCCCTCCCCTAGTGGTGGTGGGGGGGGCTGTTTGCCAAGAGATGGCTCACCAAAGGCGAGCCAAGGCACAGATGTTCAAGGGACGTTGATGAGCAGGGGCTATGCTCCCTTGGGCAGAGGCCTGGCTCAGGGAACCCCTACCGAGGGCGAGGGGCTGCTCACTGTTGACATTTTCCATTGTTTTATGAACAGATTGTGGGAGAAGTGGAGCAGCTCCCTTCTGCCCCCACATGCCTCCCCTCTGGATGCTCAGGGCTGGGAGGGGCTGGTTGTTCCTCAGCTGGAAACCGGAGCCCATTTTTACAGCAGTAAGTAGCCCAAGCCAAGCCTGCATCATCTTGTCCATCGCCGCAACTTTACCAGCTGGGATTTTATATCCTGGTGGCAACGCTGTGAATTGGGTCACTTGGCCCTGAGAGACGGGGGTCCCCTCCACATGTTCTCTCCCAGCTCTCTTCCCTGGGGATTTACCTGCAGGAGGAACGCACTCTGCTGCTGCGATTCCCTGGTTACAGGCTCTGGACGCAGCTTCCTGGTAGCCACACTGCAGCAGGGCCTTCTCATCCCCATGGCAGTTTGCCGACTGCAGATGGAGTGGAACTGGGCCCAAGGCAGCATGGCTGTTCTTCCCAGCTGTGCCTATCTCACTGAGCAAAGAGAGGAGAGCACAAGGACAATACTAGCATCTCTGGCACTGTCTGAGTCACCATCCCCCCTCACTGTCACTCCCACATTTTAATGTGGTGCCTGTAACCTGAACTTAAATCGGACCCCAGCCACGATGTACTGTATACGCACCAAGCGCAAAGAGGCAGGCATGCACCCAGGGCTGCCACCTGAAACCAAGTGGCAAGCCACCAATGGGCACAGAGGCCTTCCCCATTCCCAGCAGCTGCTGCAGAAGACATAAGGATGTCATGCAGAGAGGATCATGTCTCAAAGGCAGAAAGTAGTGAGAGCAGGTGGGTCTAAAAGGATCTGCTCGTCATGCTAGCGATAAAGAACGAGGCACAGAAACAAAGAGCGGGGAGAGGAGCAGGGCTGATTCTCTGCAGCATGGGTTCGCAAGGAGGCATATGATGACCCATCCTCCCACTTTGGACAGATGAGTCCTGAAACTTCTTCTATTTGTAATGTGGGGCCCGGGCTGGAAGAGGATTCAAATCACTGCTCTTAAGGAAGGCTTGGCAAGCGGCTTCTCCAGGGGACACTGGCAGCTCTGTAGGACCGTGTTACAGGACCCTGACTGGTTTTGCTCTTTGTGGAGTTTGTCAGCTGTAGGCTGTCTTAAAGTGCAGCTGTGCTCATTTCCACTGGCCTCAGTTATCATAAACGCAAGGCTGGGGGTAAGTCATGGGCCTTCCTTTTATTTTCATGTTCATGTGGATGTTAGTGACTCCTGAATGACCCTCTTCTTTTCCTTCCTTCCTTCCTTCAGGTAGAAGCCCTGCCCCCAACTCAGGTACATCACCAGGGGGTGGGGCCAGCTGCTTGAAGGGAGGGCAGCAATCCCTGAGATGGGGCAAGCTCAGGAGGAGACAGGAGCATGTTTCTCCTCCCCCTGGAGAATCTGGGGCAGTGCTGAAACACCACCCTGAATGCTCGGCAGGCATTGAGCCCCCTTCATAAGGCGAGAACCCCCTGCCCCCTTCCAAATCAGGGGCAGCTCAGCAGACTGACTGTTGAGACCCCAGTGCTAAGCATGAGCTCCTGGCTCTTCCCACAGAACTGGTGGCACTGTGTCGGCACTCCCCTTCTGGGGGCCCTTTGAGCTTTTCACTGGGTTCCCCAAGGTGATGAACGCTGCTTTGCCAGGTCACTAGCCAGCACCACTCCCAGGGGATACAAAATTCAGTAGAAACCTTCTAGGCCAAGGCCAAAACTGTCCTGCCACACAGGCAGCCTTTGTGCCAAGTTGCTCCTTTTTCAGGAAGGCTGCAGGTTCCAGAGAGAGGGGCCAGGCCTCCCTGGCAGGAAGAGGAGTCAGTCTCTCGCCTGCTGCGGGAGCAGAGCCAATGGGATTTTCACCATTATTTCATGTTGTAAGGCAGGTGGGGGGTGCCAGTGTGAATTAGCAAAGCTCCTTCCTTCTCCTGCTCCGGTGGGAGGGGAAAGGGATGGGGCTTGGGACGGAATCTCTCAGAGAAAGTCACTGAGCTTTGATAGTCTAGACTCTCTTCTTGCCAGTGGTGATTGGGAGTCTGGATAGGGGATGGGCCATGGCCACAGAAGGAAAACAGCAGTGTACATTCA
Source organism: Terrapene triunguis (assembly GCF_002925995.2). Classification (NCBI taxonomy): domain Eukaryota; kingdom Metazoa; phylum Chordata; order Testudines; family Emydidae; genus Terrapene; species Terrapene triunguis. The sequence continues at coordinate 4,832 of NW_020706128.1, forward strand.
GCACTTCTAACTGGGAGACCAGGGGACAGAGCAAATTCAGACACCAAGGAGACAGAGACTGTTCTTTGCGGGTGATCCCTGGAATCTGCCTCTGAAGTTCCTACCTGACTCCCAGCTGCCTGCAGACCACACTGGCATCCCAGTCTGTCCAACGGTCAGCACAGATGGTGCCCCAGAGTCCGCTGAAGTACAGCTCCACCCTGCCGCCTTCAGACAGCCGCACAGCACCTTCCGAAAGAAAGACTCTGATGCCAAAGTGCTCCCTGCTGCATTCTCAGCAGCCATGCATGCTGCTCAGGCCCTGTGCGAGGTGGCTCTGGAAACGGGCTGGACACCCTGATTTCCCATGCTGCGGCTGAGCTGCAGCCAGCCTCTCTCACCCCCATTTGCCAGGGCTATTACTCAGGCAGTGCTGTATGAGAAGCACCACACCGGCACCTTCCCCACTTCAGTGACAGCTGTTTGGGAGGCTGGCCTTTGCCACCTTCTTTTGAGAGCCAGGGCTGTACAATGGATAGAGCAGGAGACTGAGGAGCCCAGAGACCTGGGATCTGCCTTCAGCGCCATGCCTCAGTTTCCCCATCTGTGAAATAGGGATAACTCCACTTATCCATCTTTGTAATCAGCTGTGAGGTATACGAATGTAAAGGGCTTTAGGTATTA
>NW_020706129.1:0-1857 GCF_002925995.2 Terrapene triunguis
GTTGTCAAAGTCTGGAGGGATGCAGTTGTCAAAGACTGGAGGAACACTTTGTCAAAGTCTGGAGGGATGCAGTTGTCAAAGTCTGGAGGGACGCAGTTGTCAAAGACTGGAGGAACACAGTTGTCAAAGTCTGGGGGGATACAGTTGTCAAAGTCTGGGGGAACACAGTACCTGTCATTCGGAGGAATATAGTTCCCACCTTTCAGAGGAACACAGTCTTTAGTAACTGAGGCAACATCGTTTCCAGCGTGCACAGACCTGGGCTGTGATTTAGGTCCTTCCTTCACTTGAAGGAAAAAAGTAAATTAATAACATACCCTGTATTATATATTATTATCCTACCATTTAAGCATGGATTGTATAGGGTGGGCCAAAGTTTGGGGTAACCTAAAGCGTGGACATGGGTATAAGTGGCAAAGGAATGTTATTTATTCCAATTTGGCACTCTGGGTGTGCAAAATGAGTACACTGGAATTTACACATTGAAGAAAAGATGGGGGAGAGTATCAAGAAACATCTCTAACAGGAGAGTGTAATAAAAAGTTGTTCTCTCTTGGTATTTTATACACCCCTATTAATTGCTGTTCTTTCTATACACCATCCTACTCCCCCTATTAGGGCCAGATTTTCAGAAGGTCACAGCACACTGGGTGCTGAACTCTTTCAAAATCTAGCCCCTATTTAGGTGCCTAAATGGGAGCTGAGCTGTTTTGAAAATTGAGACCCAGATACTCATTGGCACCTTCACCGAAGTATATGTTAATGTAATTTACACTGGAGGAGTGGGTCACACAATGCTTTACCCCTTACACCTATTTGCCCTGTTTTCCAGGCCCATTTAAACCATATTTTTACATCACTGCAGAATCTGGCCCAGTGAAGTGCAGGGGTCTGTGCTTTCTTTGTGCATTTAGGTTATTTTCTCTGTCTCCTGCTCCTTTTATTTAAATATAGAAGCCAGAGGAGCCAGCAATATTAGTATAACAACAAGGGTTTAAAATATCACTGCCCCAAATGTACAGAGAAGTTACATGTTTCCATGGAAGTGCTTTAAACCAGAGAAGCATAAATGTCACTAAGCTAGAAGTCATACATCAGATTTCTTGCCCATTCTCTTCTATTCCTTCATCCTGTTCCTTTCATTCTCTACCTCATACTTTTCTTCTCTGTGCAATTCTCTTCTTTCTGGGTAATGTTTTTCTCTCTTCTTCGTTACTCACCTCTCTTTCCTTTCTTTAGAAAGCAGCATCTTCTTTCCTCTCCTTTTTCTTTCATATTCATCCTGTTATCCACCCCTCTACTCCTTCCCCTGTTACATTGTCTCTTTCCCTAATGCCCCAAGGTTCTCCCATAGCTCTCTTCACTCTTAATACTTGCCACTTACATAGCACACTACAAATGTTAGCTACCATCTCACTGTGAGGGAAGTTAGTATTGCTAGCCCAGTTTTACAGATGGGAAAATTGAGGCAGAAAGTTTGGGAGACTTGCCCAAGGTGACAGAGGGAGCAGAGTCAGGGTTAGAATACAGGAGTCCCTTGCTCCCTGGCCCATGTTTACTCCACTATCCCACATTGCCTTTCACGCTATAAGGCAGCATCTTTTGTGGCCAGGACTGTCCACCAACAAAATGGCTCAGCTACAAGCAGCTGACTGACAGCCCAGAGGGAGCTTACAGCATCCCTGGAGCTGTCAGCAGCATCCCCCACAGCTTCAAATTGCTGTGGGATTCATTCACCACATAGTCCAGCCTTGGATAGCTGTAGGTGACAGTTTCAGGAAAAAGTATAGTTTTCACAGACATTAAAGCCGGAAGGGACAATTAGGTTATCTAGTCTGACCTCCTGTATATCACAGG
>NW_020706130.1:0-1847 GCF_002925995.2 Terrapene triunguis
CTGGAGGAACACAGTTGTCAAAGTCTGGAGGGATGCAGTTGTCAAAGTCTGGAGGGACGCAGTTGTCAAAGACTGGAGGAACACAGTTGTCAAAGTCTGGGGGGATACAGTTGTCAAAGTCTGGGGGAACACAGTTGTCAAAGTCTGGGGGAACACAGTACCTGTCATCCTGAGGAATATAGTTCCCACCTTTCAGAGGAACACAGTCTTTAGTAACTGAGGCAACATCGTTTCCAGCGTGCACAGACCTGGGCTGTGATTTAGGTCCTTCCTTCACTTGAAGGAAAAAAGTAAATTAATAACATACCCTGTATTATATATTATTATCCTACCATTTAAGCATGGATTGTATAGGGTGGGCCGAACTTTGGGGTAACCTAAAGCATGGACATGGGTATAAGTGGCAAAGGAATGTTATTTATTCCAATTTGGCACTCTGGGTGTGCAAAATGAGTACACTGGAATTTACACATTGAAGAAAAGATGGCGGAGAGTATCAAGAAAAATCTCTAACAGGAGAGTGTAATAAAAAGTCGTTCTCTCTTGGTATTTTATACACCCCTGTTAATTGCTGTTCTTTCTATACACCATCCTACTCCCCCTATTAGGGCCAGATTTTCAGAAGGTCACAGCACACTGGGTGCTGAACTCTTTCAAAATCTAGCCCCTATTTAGGTGCCTAAATGGGAGCTGAGCTGTTTTGAAAATTGAGACCCAGATACTCATTGTCACCTTCACTGAAGTATATGTTAATGTAATTTACACTGGAGGAGTGGGTCACACAATGCTTTACCCCTTACACCTATTTGCCCTGTTTTCCTGGCCCATTTAAACCATATTTTTACATCACTGCAGAATCTGGCCCAGTGAAGTGCAGGGGTCTGTGCTTTCTTTGTGCATTTAGGTTATTTTCTCTGTCTCCTGCTCCTTTTATTTAAATATAGAAGCCAGAGGAGCCAGCAATATTAGTATAACAACAAGGGTTTAAAATATCACTGCCCCAAATGTACAGAGAAGTTACATGTTTCCATGGAAGTGCTTTATACCAGAGAAGCATAAATGTCACTAAGCTAGAAGTCATACATCAGATTTCTTGCCCATTCTCTTCTATTCCTTCATCCCGTTCCTTTCATTCTCTATCTCCTATTTTTCTTCTCTGTGCAATTCTCTTCTTTCTGGGTAATGTTTTTCTCTCTTCTTCGTTACTCACCTCTCTTTCCTTTCTTTAGAAAGCAGCATCTTCTTTCCTCTCCTTTTTCTTCCATATTCATCCTGTTATCCACCCCTCTACTCCTTCCCCTGTTACATTGTCTCTTTCTCTAATGCCCCAAGGTTCTCCCATAGCTCTCTTCACTCTTAATACTTGCCACTTACATAGCACACTACAAATGTTAGCTACTATCTCACTGTGAGGGAAGTTAGTATTGCTAGCCCAGTTTTACAGATGGGAAAATTGAGGCAGAAAGTTTGAGAGGCTTGCCCCAGGTGACAGAGGGAGCAGAGTCAGGGTTAGAACACAGGAGTCCCTTGCTCCCTGGCCCATGTTTACTCCACTATCCCACACTGCCTTTCACGCTATAAGGCAGCATCTTTTGTGGCCAGGACTGTCCACCAACAAAATGGCTCAGCTACAAGCAGTTGACTGACAGCCCAGAGGGAGCTTACAGCATCCCTGGAGCTGTCAGCAGCATCCCCCACAGCTTCAAATTGCTGTGGGATTCATTCACCACATAGTCCAGCCTTGGATAGCTGTAGGTGACAGTTTCAGGAAAAGGTATAGTTTTCACAGACATTAAAGCAGGAAGGGACAATTAGGTTATCTAGTCTGACCTCCTGTATATCACAGG
>NW_020706131.1:0-1044 GCF_002925995.2 Terrapene triunguis
AGTGAAGAGGGAGAAACAGTAACAGGAAACTTGGAAATGGCAGAGATGCTTAATGACTTCTTTGTTTCGGTCTTCACCGAGAAGTCTGAAGGAATGCCTAACCTAGTGAATGCTAATGGGAAGGGGGTAGGTTTAGCAGATAAAATAAAAAAAGAACAAGTTAAAAATCACTTAGAAAAGTTAGATGCCTGCAAGTCACCAGGGCCTGATGAAATGCATCCTAGAATACTCAAGGAGCTAATAGAGGAGGTATCTGAGCCTCTAGCTATTATCTTTGGAAAATCATGGGAGACGGGAGAGATTCCAGAAGACTGGAAAAGGGCAAATATAGTGCCCATCTATAAAAAGGGAAATAAAAACAACTCAGGAAACTACAGACCAGTTAGTTTAACTTCTGTGCCAGGGAAGATAATGAGGCAAGTAATTAAGGAAATCATCTGCAAACACTTGGAAGGTGGTAAGGTGATAGGGAATAGCCAGCATGGATTTGTAAAGAACAAATCGTGTCAAACCAATCTGATAGCTTTCTTTGATAGGATAACGAGTCTTGTGGATAAGGGAGAAGCTGTGGATGTGGTATACCTAGACTTTAGTAAGGCATTTGATACGGTCTCGCATGATATTCTTATCGACAAACTAGGCAAATACAATTTAGATGGGGCTACTATAAGGTGGGTGCATAACTGGCTCGATAACCGTACTCAGAGAGTTGTTATTAATGGTTCCCAATCCTGCTGGAAGGGCATAACGAGTGGGGTTCCGCAGGGGTCTGTTTTGGGACCGGCTCTGTTCAATATCTTCATTAACGACTTAGATATTGGTATAGAAAGTACGCTTATTAAGTTTGCGGATGATACCAAACTGGGAGGGATTGCAACTGCTTTGGAGGACAGGGTCATAATTCAAAATGATCTGGACAAATTGGAGAAATGGTCTGAGGTAAACAGGATGAAGTTTAACAAAGACAAATGCAAAGTGCTCCACTTAGGAAGGAAAAATCAGTTTCACACATACAGAATGGGAAGAGACTGTCTAGGAAGGAGT
>NW_020706132.1:0-433 GCF_002925995.2 Terrapene triunguis
TGAATATAGGCAAACAACACAGGAATGCAGGGGCAAGATTAGAAAGGAAAAGGCACAAAATGAACTCAAACTGGCTATGGGAATAAAGGGAAACAAAGACTTTTTATCAATACATTAGAAGCAAGAGGAAGACCAAGGACAGGGTAGGCCCACTACTAGGGTTACCATATTCAAACATTTAAAAAAGAGGACACTCCACGGGGCCCCGGTCCCGCCCCCGTCCCAACTCCACCCCTTCCCTGCCCCTGGCCCCGCCCCCATTCCAACCCCTTCCCCAAAGTCCCTGCCCCAACTCTGCCCCCTCCTCTGAGCACCCCGCATTCCCCCTCCTCCCTCCCACTCTGATCTTGGTTGGGGGTTGCTAAGTGCTTCCCTGCTCCCCACTTGCCCTGCAGCCCCTGCACCCCCCGCCCCTGCAGCCTCTGTGCCCCCT
>NW_020706132.1:533-1033 GCF_002925995.2 Terrapene triunguis
GCACCCCCCCCGCCCCTGCAGCCTCTGTGCCCCCTGCTCCCCACTCGTCCTGCAGCCCCTGCACCCCCCCTCCCCTGCAGCCTCTGCGCCCCCCGCCTGCCCTGCTCCCCCGCTCACCCGGCAGAGGGAGAGCTGCGGGCTCCACATGGACCCAAACACTGTGCCGCGCTGCTCTGCGGAGGAGGAGGGAGCGGGGGAGGGGGAGGGACTCTGGCTGCTAGAGGCCCCAGTGGCTGCGAGCGGCTTTCAATCAGGCCCAGCCTTCCAATCAGCCACGCCGCACTCTGCATGAGGGGAAGGGGGAAATTCCGGACATTTCTACTTTATTAGAAATCCCGCCCGGACGGCCATTTAAAGCTGAAGGAGTTAATAGAGGAGGTATCTGAGCCTCTAGCTATTATCTCCCATGATTTTCCAAAGACAAATGCAAAGTGCTCCACTTAGGAAGGAACGATCAGTTTCACACATACAGAATGGGAAGAGACTGTCTAGGAAGGAGT
>NW_020706133.1:0-9371 GCF_002925995.2 Terrapene triunguis
GGCGCCGGGGAGCGGGTCCCGGGTCCCGCAGGGGGAAGGGGACGGGGACGGGGCTGGGCTCCCCCTTTAGTCTCGGATGTGGCTCCCGGCGGTCTATCGCTCTGGGGACCCGCCCCCCCGACTGCTGGCTGCTCCCCGTGGCCGGGTGCTGGCTTTGCTCCATCCCTGCCCTTTGGCTCCGGGGTGACGCTCTGGTCGTTTGCTTCACCTGGTGCCCAAGAGGCTGGGCAGAGCCTGGGCCCCGCCCCTTAGCTGGGGTTGTGTTGCTTTGTTAAGATGTTTTCTTAATAAGTTTTTCCTACCAAACGCTTCTCTGGGCTGCCTCGTTCTGTTCTGTTCCCAGCTGGGGTGGGAATCGGGGCCTGCAGCCCGAGCTGGGCCCGGGCGCAGCTCCTGCCCTGGGAATCGCTGCCGAGTTTGGGGGTGGAATGGAGCCGGGCCCCTTTCCCAGCCGGACCAGGAGGCTCCCCAGAGAGGCCAGCAAGGGACCATGGTGCCCAGCCAGCCTGCCCTCCTGCACAGCCCAGAGCAGAGCATCTGCCCCAGCATCCTGCAGCCAGCCCAGAATTCCTGCTTGCGCCACAGCGGTGAATAGTCCATTACACACACACCCTTCTCCCTGCTGGGGAGCCTGTCACCCCCCCCCTCCAGTGCTGTTCTCCCCATGGGGGGAGCCTGTCACCCCTCCAGTGCTGTACTCCACCATGCAGCAGAAACACCCACCACAGCCCTGGCTTCGAGTCCCAGGGCTGCCCTTTACCGCAGCACCTCTGCCCCTAAGGGACCCTCGCTGGTGCCCCAGGATGGGCCTAGAGTCAGGGTGAAAACTCCCCCAGGCTGCACGCCTTAGAGCAGCCACTAGCCCCAGAGCCACGTCCCTCGTCATCCTCAACCTTCCCCAGGCTGGGCCAGCACCTGGCTGCCCACTCCCCCGTCTGACCCGAAGGAGCGGAGTTTGCCAGGCCCAGGCCGGGCCCATCCAGACCAAAAGAAGGAGCCGAGACCTCACGTGTTAATGTCACTTTATTGCTCATTTGGTCTTGAGTATAGAAAAGGACGGGACAAAAGGCCCGTGTACAAATCAGAAGAATATACAAACTGGGCGGGGGCAGGGAGACCTGGATCCAGGCACTGGATACGTCCCCTCCCCCTGCGCTTTGGTCGCAGCTGCTGCAGCTTTGTCCCTGATGGCTGCAAGGGTGCAGGGCAGCCGGGGCCAGACTCTGGCCTGGGATTCCTGGCCCTAGCCAAGCCCTTCGTTGCCCGGGGAGCCCGTTCGGTGCCCAGGTTCCCACGCAGCTGGAAAGGGGAGGCAGGGTCAGTGACCTGAGTCTCTGCTAGCCAGAGGCACCTGAGCTGGGCATGGACATTTGGCACTGGGAGCAGTTGGACCCGAGGCCCCTTGGAGAAGCAGCCGGTCAGGCTAAAGGCACAGTTGGTTGGAGGCCAGGAGCAGGCACCGTGGGGTGGCCACCTCGGCCTGGTGTGCAAAGGAGAAAAGACTAAGGCAGGGAAAAGAGCTTCACATTATCCTGCAGGCCAGATGGGGGTGGGATGGGACCCCGCCCTGGGCCCAGCCCCTAGGGCTCTGGTGGCCCTGCCTGGACAGAGCAAGGAAGGCCCCAGGCAGGGCTCCGGGCATGGCAGCACCTGGATCTTGTGCCCCATTAACCCAGGAGTGCAGGGAGGATCTGCCCGCTCAGTGCAGCCCGGCCGGCCCGAGGGTCAGAGCTCAGTGTGCTCTCAGGTTGGGGAGCCTGTCACCCCCCCCCCCCCAGCGCTGTTCTCCCACAGGGGAGCCTGTCACCCCTCCAGTGCTGTACTCCACCATGCAGCAGAAACACCCACCACAGTGCAGCACCTGTCCCCATTGGCCACCAGGGCAGAGACCTAACCGCTCACCCCCTCAGTGTCATTGGCCCCTGCACTGTCCCCAACGGGCTTGAGCATAAAGCTCTCAGCCCCACCCCTGCCGGAGCATGGCAGAGCCCTGCTGCCCAGCGGGGCCCAGCAAGGCAGCTGCTGCCTCTCCCTGGCCAGCAAAGCAGGTGACTGGGAGATTTTGTCTTCGTCACAAGCTCCTGGGCCAGGACTGAGCCTCCGGGGAGCAGAGGAGAGGGGGCCTCCCACCAGAGCTGTTGGGGGGACGGGAAGACGCCCTGGCACAGGGACACGGCCCTTTGGTACAAGGAGCACAGCACGGGGCGAGCAGCCCAGCACCCAGTCCCGCTTCACTGCCCTGCCTGCATGCTCTGCGGCCTAGAGCCCTGCTCTGCCTGGACACCAGCCATGGGAGGGGGCAGCTCTCCCGCTGCAGCCGAGTAAGGGAAGAGGGAGGGAGGAGGGGGAACCCACCCCTGGGAAAGCCCAATTGGGATTTAACAAACCGCTCCTGTGTCCTCATGCTTCCAGCAGAGACCCCCACCGAGAAACAGCAGCATGGTTCCCACCTGGGATCCCACAGAGTAGAGGGTGGGGAGAAATGGATGCATCCCAGGGGCTCAGTCTAGGGCCAGCCGGGCCCCTGATCCATGCTCTCTCCCACCAGCGATTGGGGAAGGGTGGGGGGGAGTCTCTGGGGCCAGGCTCCTCGGCAATCCTCCAGGGCAGGAATTCTCCCGTGAAGCAGCTGGGCCTGGCCTGGGTCAGGCAGGACACCTGGGCCATCCCTGAGTACAGCAAGGGTGCGGGGGCTGGGTCTCCTCGTCCTCAGGTGGTTGCTTTGGTTTCGGCTCAGCTAGGTGGGGCCCAGGAGGGTCTTTGGGAGCCAGGCCCAGCTGCAGTCAGAGCTGGGAGAGGAGCTGCCCCAACCAGGGCTCTGCAGCAAGAGGCAGGCGCCAGGCCCAGGCTCTGGGCAGGGTTTGCTGGGCCAGGGTGTAGAGATTCCTGCAGAGGCCTCAGAAGATCAAACCCTTCTGCTGCTCCCGTTACACCTAGCAGGGATCCGGCCGCTGGCCAAAGCTGTGCCCACGGGCAGCTCCGTGCTGGGTGGTGGCCGCAGCTGAAGTTCTGCTCCTCCAAAGGAAGGCAGCGCCCAGCTGCTGGGACAAGCCTACTTGGGTAAGATCTGTTCCTGCTGCCCACCACCCATCCTACCAGGGGTCGAGCCAGGCAGGACAGGCTTGCAGGCACTGACAGCCCCTCCTGGCTGAGGTGCAGCCCGTGCCCAATGGACACGAGAGCCCTGGACAACTGAGGGGCCCCAGTGCTTTTGCAGCAGGCTGGGCCGCGCTCTCGAGCCGGAGTTCAGGCTGGTGAGCAAAGCCAGGGGGATCCCAGCTGAAGGCAGCTGCGAAAGCCGATTTTCATGAGGCACAAAGCGGAGCTGCAGTTGCTTCAACAGCAAACGTCTGTGTCCCTCGCAGAGCCCTTGGCTCCCCCGGGCCTGGCGCCATTGGGAAGCTGGGCTCCGAGGGGGCCTGAGCAGAGGCAGCCTAGGCCTGGGGGCAGGGCAGGCAGATTTAAGCAATGGGCCTAGAGCTGGGTTATTGTGCTCGTACTGGGTCCAGCTGCAGCAGGGAGTTTGGGGGGGAAGACTGCCATGGCCCTCCTTGAGTCCCAGGGAGGGGAGCGACTGGCTCCTGAGGTAGGAGGCAGGTTCACATTTTCCTTGTGCTGGGAGGCACCAGCCCCTGCTGGGCACGTGGTGGCTGTGCCAGGTAAGGCAGGGGCACGGTACAGACTGCATTGTGTCTGGGCACGGCTCCTGGCAGCCCTCCAGGGAGCAGCTGACAGGACGCAAGAGGGGATGGATGCCGGGGGCCAGTAAGTGGGGTTTGATCACAGCCCCACCCCATCACCTTACTATTTGCACCAAGCCATAGCCCAGCTGTAAACAGCCCCACCCCTGCAGCACATTACTCCCAGCCCCACAACAGCAGCACTCGGGTGGGACCCCCAGCTAGGGGCTTGGCCTCCCCTCGCTGTTCGGCTGGTCTGGTCTGTCCCCATGAAGTGGGGGGAGGCGGAAGATCTCCATCACTGCACATTTTCAGGGAAAAAATTTCCCACTCCCCAAATGCTACAGAGAGTCCATCTGAGGAGGGACCCACAGGATCTGCAGACCCGGCAGCCACGCGGCCTCTTTGGCTCTAGCTGCGGTGGGCGACCCTGGGGGTCTCGGGCCACCCCATTAGGTGGGCGAATAGCGCTCTATGGTCCGGTCGCCATGAAGCAGTGGGCCTGGACCCAGCATCTCAGCCGCCTTCTCCTGGCTCAGCCCCAGGTGCTCGGCTGTGAACCGGGCCAGCGGGTACAGGCTCTCCAGGCCCTTGGGGTCGCTGAGGAAGTGTGAGGTGTGCGACAGCAGCTCGGCCGCTTTCTCCTGCTTGAGGCCCAGCTGGTCAGCCGTGAGCCGCGCCATGGCGAAGACGCTCTCAGGGAAGTCCAGCTTGGCCTTGCCGTCGGGCCCGGCCACGTGCATCTTCATGTGGCTGATGAGGTTGCGCTGTTGGGCGAACTTGCCGCCGCACACCTGGCACTCGTAGGGCTTCTCGCCCGAGTGGATGCGCATGTGCTCGGTGAGCCGGTACTGCCGGGTGAAGCGCATGCCGCAGGCGTCGCAGGCGAAGGGCTTGAGGCCCAGGTGGCTGCGCATGTGCCGCGTCATGGTGCCGCGCTGCGTGAACTTTTTGCCGCAGATGGTGCAGGGGTAGGGCCGCGTGAGCCAGTGCGTCTTCTCGTGCTGCCGCAGCGTGGCCGGGTCCTTGTAGGCCTTGTCGCAGGAGGAGCAGCGGTAGGGCCGGATGATGTCGCCCAGGCTCTGGCCACCTTTGTCCAGGAAGGGGCCGGCCTGCTCCGAGGCCGCCTTGTGGTACAGCTCCTCCTCGGTGTGGGCCTCCACATGGGCGTTGAGCTGCTCCGAGCTGGGGAAGCCCTTGCCACATGGGATGCACACGTACAGGTTGTCCCCCAGGCTCTCGGGCTCGTAGGCCAGGTGGCTGCAGTAGGGGCCCAGGGTGCCCCCGGGGGATGGGCCCTCGCTGCTGCCCGTGTCCTCGCTGGTGCTGTTGTCGTTCTCCAGCTCGTTGCTCTCGATGCTGGGGTAGCGGGACTGCGGGGGCGACTCGGCCTTCTCCTCCCGCTCAGGCTCTTTCTCCGCCTCACACTCCTCCAGGTAGCTGCCCGGGGGCTCGTGCTTCATCCAGCGGTACAGGAAGTCGCGGCCTTCGGCCCGGGCAAGGGGCTCGGCACAGGGCGGGCTGCCACGGAAGCGCTCCGCGGGGTGGATCACACCTTCGCCCACCTGGGGAGGGTCTTTGTAGGCGGAGCTGTGGTTGGCCAGCAGGGAAGCGCTGCCCGGGGGGCTGTCGTGCCCGGGGGGCAGCAAGGGCTCCCTGCTGTCCCCCGGGTGGAGTCTGTCTGTGGGCAGCAGCTGGGAGGAAGGGCTGGTGGGGCTCTTTTTGGAGAGGTCCAGGCCGCAGGGGGGGGGAGCAGTGCCTCTCGGGTGGGCAGAGCCCAGGCTGGTGCAGGGCGGTGCCCTGGGAGGCAGAGGCATAGAGCTCCCCGCACTGGGTGCTGTGGGGCTCGCCTGGCTGCATGTCCACAGGCCGGGGGCCAGCCGAATAGCAGGTCTGGATGACGGGGGTGGTGGCCCGCAGCCCCCTGGCCATCTTGCCGTAGGGGCTGTAGCCGCCTCGCAGGTGGCAGTACTTGCCCGTCCGCTTCAGCTTCTTCTTGCACAGAGCCACCAGGGCCGGCACCTGCAGGTAGCTGGCGGCCGCCAGCACGGCGCCCAGGCCCTGCTCGCCCGGCTCGCACTCGCCCAGGCGGCCGGTGTAGATGAAGTCCAGCACCAGGCGGAAGACGCCCGGGCTCACCATCTCGTGGTCCAGGTTGAGCAGGTTGTCGTGCACCACCAGCGACTTCAGGTAGACGCTGCTCGCCGCCAGGATGTTCTTGTGCGCGCGGAACAGCGCGTTCTGCACCACGATGATCACGTCGCACAGGAAGCCCTTGGCCCGCTGCGTGTTGAGCTGTAGGAGCAGCTGTCTGGAGTGGCTCGGCATCTCCATGGCCTCCAGCATGGGGCTCCTCCCGCCACCTGCAAGACACACACGGTGAGGGGCGCCAGGCTGGCGGCCGGCCCGGCCCAGCGCGCGGCCTAATTTAGGCAAAACATCCCCGCCCCGCTGCCCGCTGCGCAAGGGCCTTGGAATGCGGCGGCGGGCGCTGCCCGGGGAGGGAGCCGGGCCCCGCCGTCCGACCTGCCGCCCCCCGGGGAGCCCCCAGCCGGAGCAGCGGGGACCTCGGGCCGCCGGCCCCACACGCGCCTGCCCCCAGGGCCAGCGAGGCGGCCGGAGGCGGCTCCCAGCGCCAGGACCTGCGCCGAGTCGGCGGCCGCCCCAGCTAGCGCCCGGCCTCGCTGCGCCCTTCGCGGCTCCCCGCCGGCTGCTGGGTCTCGGCTGCGGGTGGGAGCCGAGGCCGTTGCGCTCTCGGAGCTGCGCCACTTAGACGGGGCGAGGGGCCGCGCCGCCGGCCGCAGCGGGAAGCCCCAGCCCCGGGATCCGGGGCTGCCAGGGCCCAGCCGCTACCTGGGGAGGAGAGGGCGAGTCCTGCCGGGGAGCCGGGGCTGCGCCGCCTCCTCTGCGCACTGGCTGCTGCGCTGCCTTGTGCCACCCCTTATATCGGGGCTTCTCTGCGCGGCCGGGCGGGGGAGGGGAGGGGGCAAAGCCCCTGCCGGCGCTGGGAGAAGGTGACATCACTGCCTCCGCTTCCAGCGCCGCCTGCGAGCCCAGCCCCACCTGAGCGGGGGGCGGAGGGGCCAGGCCACCTGCGGCTCCCCGGCCGGGCCACCTCTGCCCCCATCCTGCCCCCTCCCGCTTTAGGCGCACCCGCTGCTGCCTGCGGCCGCCGGCCCCTCCCCAGCGCCCGGGGGGGGGGAAGCCCCGCTCCGCTCCGCTCCGCATCCCAAACTCGACGAGCGGGGCCCGGGCTCCAGGGCCAGCCCCGGGGGCCAGGGGTGCTTGGGGGGCCCGGAGCACTTCGCCTTCCGGCCCTGCTTTCTCCTGCCTCCCTGGCGCGCCCTAATTCTAGCCGCCGCCGGCGATTTTCGCACCAGGAGGCCCCAAAGCCAGCGAAGGAGCCGGGCCGGGCTTCCCCGACTCGCCCCTGCCCGGGCTGGCTTGCTGGGGAGAACAAGCGGCCCCCAGAGGAGCGGGGCCCCTTTCCCCGGGCCCAGGCAGGGACAGGCCGCACTGCGCGGGGGCCACTCGAGAGAGCCAGGGCAAGGGAGGGGAAGGCGCTGCTAGCCGGGTCGGCCTGGCCTGGGCCGGGATGGCCGGAGCCCTAGACACGGGCCGGGTCCGCAGCGAGCGGGGCCCGGCTGGCGCAGTTGCTGTGGCGGGGAGAGCGAGGCGGCGGCTCCCCTGGGAGGCGAAGGAGCTGTGGGTGCGCCAGGGCCAACTGGGCTCGGGCAGTGCGAGCCCGGGGGCGGGCGGGGAAGGGCCGGGCTGGAGCCGAGACCCGCCGGGGGAGCCAAACTTCGCCATTTTACAGCATCTTTGGGCAGAGGCGCTGGACGGATGTTTCATGGGGCGCTGAGAGCCACACAACCCTCTGCACGATGGAAACCACTTCAAATGCAGCAACCCCGCAGCCCTGGGTCCAGCCCCTCTGTCCTTGGGCCTGCAGCGGACCCGGGGAGGAGGCAAAGGGGCTGGAGAAGAGAGACCGGCCTAGGGGCCAGTCCCCGCCCGCTGGCAGCCCCGGCCCGACTCAGCCTCGGCGGGACCCGCTGTCTGCCCGCGGGAATCGGTCCCCTCCTGCAGACCCGCGTGGGGAAGTCCCAGGCCGGCTCTGCTGGTCGCCAGCGGGACTCCCGTCCATGGGCTTGTCGGGGAGCCGCGAGCACCGAGGGCAGGGCCCGGCCCCCACCTGGGCGAGAACCCCTGGGGGACCTGCCGGCTCTGGGGTCAGGGACACGCAGGGGCCCAGCGCTGGCTCCGCGGGACCTCGCCCTCAACTCCCCTCCCGGGATCTGGCTGCGGCGCCTGCAGGGCGCTGGAACCATGTGGATAGCGGGGTGCTGAGAGCCAGGGAACCAAACTGTAACCCTGGTTCTGATGGAGCCACTTCAAGCCGGGGGGTGGCAGCGCCCCCAGCACCCGACTTGCAGCACCTCCGGCCGCTTTGCCACCCCCCGCAGGGACCGACCCTTCCTCCTCTGCTCTCGGAGCCAGGCGCCCCGCGAGCGGCCCGGCCCCAGGGCTTCGCTCCCCGTTCCCTGCAAAGCGCCCGCTGCCTCGGGCGGCTCCGGCTCAGCCCCCCGGCGCCCCCTGCCCGGCTTTATGCGGTCGCATCCCGGGAGGGACCCAGCCGTGCCCCCGGGCCGCCCCTTCCCCGGTTCCGTGCTGCACTGCAGGATGAGTGGGGAGCCCCGGCCAGGTGAGCGCCCGCCCTGCTCCCAGGGGCACGGGCAGAAGCCCCCGGCACAGGCGCCCTCCCGGCGCGCCCCGGCCCGGCCCGCGGTACCTGGGGGCTCCGTCGCTTCCGCCAGCCAGCCGAGGTCTCTGCGGACTCTCATGTCCCCTGAGCAGCAGCCTCAGCCCCTGGGTCCCCGCCGTGCGCTCCCCGCCGCCAGCCGGCGCCTCCGGCCCATGCCAGCTCCGCGGGCTGTGCTGCCAAGGCGCTGCCTCCCTCGGCGCTCGCTGCGCCCTGCGTGCCAGGCCCGGCGGCCGCTCCGGGGCGCAGCGCAGGAGGCAGCATGTGCCGCCGGCGCACGGCTAGGCGCAAAGGTAAAGCCCGGGCTGCGAACTCCCACTGACCCCGGCCTGAACTCCGCTCAGCGCCAGCGCCTGTTAAAGGGACAGCAGCTGATTTCCTCCTCCCCTCGGCTCCCCGGGCGGGGCCGGGCGAGCGGGCCCCAGCAGCAGGGGGAGGAGCGGGGTCCTGGACGGCTCCCCACGGAGCTGGCCCGGGGACCCCTGCCCGCGGCGGCAAGGAAAAGCCCCGCTTGTCTCCGGGACCGGCCTGCCCGGATCCCGCCTCCTAAGCGTCCGCCCGGCGCGGGAATTTAACCCGCTTCGTCTGCCTGCGGGGTGGGGGGCGGCTCCGGGCCGCTGGGCTGGGAGGGGCCCGTTGGGAAGGTGAAAGTATCAGCGCCAGGTCCGCGCACGGCTCCCCGGCGGCCCCTTCCCCTCCGGCCCCGACTCCCGCAGAGGGAGAGCGCCCAAGCGAGCCCCGGAGCCCGGCTCCCGTCCCGGATGCCTGGGTGAGTCTATCGGGGGCCGGGGAGCGGCGCTTTCCCCCGGTTTCCTGCTCCCGCCGCGGGGCACTTCCAGCTGCGGGTAAACTGCGCTAGCCCCGCACAGGATGGGCGCGAAGGGCGCCGGGGAGCGGGTCCCGGGTCCCGCAGGGGGAAGGGGACGGGG
>NW_020706134.1:0-1059 GCF_002925995.2 Terrapene triunguis
GAACTTTCAAGTGCTCAGCACCCGTAATGGAAGCCTGATTTCTGTAGATTTCTGCTGCATCTGGGAATTTCCTCTTTTGTTATACTTCTCTTCCATAGAACTTCCATGATATTTCACAAAAAGCAGCATTTCCCAATGCTTTTTACTCAAAACCTTTCCTATCTGAATATATGCATTGAATTTTTTTTTTCAGTGGCCTCCAAGCATTGGTATGCTATGGACAGAAGTGTCCTAATTTTGAGTCAAAATATCAATGCAGCAGCTAGAACTTCATATCTTTTAACACTGACATTCTCCCCCCCTAGGGTTACCATATTTCAATACTGCAAAAAGAGGACACGCCACGGGGCCCTGGCCCCGCCCCAACTCCACCCCTTCCCCGCCCCAACTCCGCCCCTTCCCCAAAGTCCCCGCTCCAACTCCACCCCCTCCCCTGAGCACCCCGCATTCCCCCTCCTCCCTCCCGCCCCCCGGCTGCTGCTGTGCTGGGGAAGTTGCTTCGGCCCCCGCTGCAGTGGAGAGCGGCGGAAGCCGGGAAAGTTGGAGCCCGGGGAGGAGGCAGTCCCCTTACCATGCCTCCCTATTTTCCCGGACATGTCCGGCATTTTGGAAATTCCTCCCGGACGGGGATTTGAGGACCAAAAAGATGGACATGTCCGGGAAAATCCGGACATATGGTAACCCTACCCCAGAGCTGCCTCCTGCCCGCCCGCCGGACCCCCCCAGGCCCCCCCCCAGAGCCACCTCCCGCCCGCCCGTCGGAACCCCCAGGCCTCACCTCAGAGCCGCTTCCTCCTGCCCGCCAGACCCCCCCCAGGCCTCACCCCAGAGCCGCCGCCTGCCGGACCCCCCAGAGCTGCCTTCCACCCACCCACCGGACCCCCCAGGCCTCACCCCAGAGCCACCCGCTCTCCACAGGGCCCATCCTCAGCCTTCTCCTGCCTCAGTGCCCCCTCTCCTGACAGCCTGTCCTCCGCAGCCCCCCCACTCTTCACAGCCCCTGCCTCAGAGCCCCCCCACCCCCTCCCATAGCCCCCACCTTCCATAGCGCCTTCCACA